>NW_018407999.1:580344-592618 GCF_002113885.1 Mizuhopecten yessoensis
ATATCGTAATTTTGTATTAATTAGTTAAATTAAAGCTCTATATACAGTAAACCATTAATGTTTGTGTAAGAATTGATAAATTAAAACATGTGTATAAGCTATTTAGGTTCATTTTTCACTCATTCTACATCATTAATTGTTACCCTTAAATTAAACAATCGCCCTCAAACAGCTAACACCATGCACCACATCCAATATTCCTCTAATGTATACCGTCAAAAGTTTCTTGTAAGCCTCCAGCTATAAAAATAATGTTCATTAATACTTCCTCCTAGATAAAATCAATATATCCAACACATATGTACAGTAAAAGTTTAATATGATTTTGGGGGATACTAATCCTATGGGGGGATACTTATCCTATGGCCAGTTTTAGTATCCGGATACTTATCCTATGGGGGATACTTATCTTATATGACACCGGCAATGGAAACAATTTTAATGCTCACACAATTTATCAGAAATATCGTCTGTTACACTGCACTGATCAACAGGGGTTCGTTACAAATGTCTGAAATACACATATATATTCTATAGACCTACTGACACATATGTTACATACCTACTGATATGAGTCACAGCACATAAACATTTCAGACATTTGTAATGAACCCCTGTGCTCCGTCGCTAGATCACTCTCTTCAAACCCTATCAGTATCACGCGTCTATCAGCCATGGTTTCCTCACTTTCTGACCACATGTCAAATAACGAGGCTGTTATAGAATCTACCAACTGTTGTCAGATTCCCATACCATCAACAAATAAATTCACGTCTGGATTCTTCACAAAATGAGCAAAGAGAAAAGTTTGAATTAACTTCCAAAAATAACTCCCTCATGGAGGGCAAGATCGGATTTACGGTGTTCACTGTATTTATCCATGCGTGAAATTTGTTCTGGGGAAAAATCGAAACAATTTCAAATCTAACTTTCAGCTCAGAGCTCTATTGATAATCTTAAATCACACTATAGACATATCATACGCAATTGTATTGATACTGAATTGTGGAATAAAATTGAAGTTTTTGTTAAAATTTCAAACTACTACTTTGTTTGCCAATCAGCACGCGACAACTCGCTGTTCCAACTATTGAACGAATTTGTGTGGACTGTCGATAAGGCGGGAATTTAAAATTTTAAATATAAATTGTAAGTTAAAAAAGAACATAAGAGGCAGAGAAAACGTAAATTATAAGTATTGAACTGTTTTTGTATGGTATTTATGATCTATTTGAATGACACAGCTTTGCAAGCGAACAAATCTGTGCATTATATTGTCTGCTTGCAAAGCTGTGTCATTCAAAAAGATCATAAATACCATACAAAAACCAGTTCAATGCTTAAATATTCTGGATCATTGTTAGGAACCCCTCTGGATAACTTGTGCCATTTTTTTTCCATATTTAACGGGAATGGGGCAAATTTTGTCCCCAGATATATATATATATATGTTGTCAGGAATTCAACATTACCCTGGGACCATCGACCATTCTGACATTTATTACGTACCAGCTCCAGGTCATACTGTACATTGTACCTTGGTGAAGAGTCTACTTCAAAACGACTCTCCATGTTGTATAGATGCTGGGTTTTGAAGTTCACAACATTGTCAGATTGACATTGACATGTATCTCTGTGGAATCAGGTGACAAGTTCTATTACGTATACAATGTCCATACTTTGACATCATAAAACCTCAAATATTGATAACATATCTTCTCCATCACTCAGGTCTCAGTTTCTTGGTACTATAGCCCTTGGGTATTGTAAATATTTAAACTATTTTTTATATAAGTAAGATACTCTGTAACCATAGAAACATAAAATATAACCTGTACTGACATACAGATATTCCTATTTTTTCAGAAATGACACGCAATATGAAGTAAAATTCCAAACATTTTTTAAAGAATCTGCACACTTACAAGCCACAGGGGTTGTATTGTATTATTTTCTCTCACACCAGTGTAAGGTGAGGGGTTCCAATTCACAATCACAACACAGCTCAGACCTCACCAGTTTGAGTAGAGTTTTATAAGCCGACAAATTTGAACTTTTCGGTGATGAGTCTTCATCATCAGATGATGACTCCCTAAGGAGTTGAAACTTGTCCCCCAACTGATCTACGTACCCATCTACACAACTCATGTGACGTTTTGATGATTTGATTTAATTTTTGTCTAAAAGTACTTGAATTCTAACTTCTCCGTGAGTTTTAAATAGAATCATTTACCCCCTTATGCTGAGATCAGTCTTCAGTGAGTTTTCATCGTCAGATAATGACTTGCTGAAGATCTCGAGTTGGAATTAATCGCCCAAATGACTTACCCAACTATACAACTAATGATAATTTGGCTACATAGGTTTTTATTTCAATTCATGTATTCATGTATGAAATATATATATAAGGTATATACCATTATAGTATGGCCGGTTTGGTCGAGTGGTTAACACTCCGGCCTTCCAAGCAGGCGGCCGGGGTTCGATCCCTTAACTCGCTGTATGCATGGAATATTAGAGAAAGTGTTTTTCTCCTGCCCACACAACTCCAACAACCCAGGTGGAGTATAAAATGGTCTGGGGTGGGTGTTGCGGTATCAAAGCTGTAGCATTCAAGTGAGGTGGCACTATATAAATGATACCGTTGGAGGCATGGTCCCACTACAAACAGAACACAATACATCTCCAGCACATGTACACAGGCATACACACATAGGGAGATATTAGCCAGGTGGCATATAGGACTAGTAGTTAGCGCCTGATAAGGCAGCTCCTGCGAATTCCTCAATATTGTATTGATTAATATATATGCTAATTGTATTGACTGTATTAAATTGTATATCTATGTACTGTAAAGCGCTTTAGAGTGGCTTATATTAGCTAGATAGGGCGCTATATGAAATGTTGTATATTTATTTATTTATTTTTATTATACAGACTGCAGACTTTGCTTAACTTGTACATGAATGTTCATACTTAAAATCTTGCCTTCTTTTTCATGGAAATTTTATCAGACTAAACAAACATTTAACCGAAACAAAACAAAATTTCACTATTCAGGACTTATGGTCAGACACTGTACTTGAAAAGATTATGCTGGCCCTTGGGCCAGGAGGGAAGGAGATTGATACAGATGGTAGGATAACAAAACAGTCATACGATAACTCTTTATACAGAATATGTATATACTACGTGTTGCAAATATTTGAGCACAACATCAACATTATTAGCAATAGTACAAAACAAGTGCATGATTTTTCTGAAATTTATTGAACAAGAAATAAAACGGATAATCCAATATGAACCCATTGGCGCGTGATGGGCAGACATGGGTTGGTCCGGGATATATGGCCTATGCACATCTAGCGGTATCACAAAACAATTAACCCATATCACAGACAAATGTATGATCTCGGCCTCAGAGGAAGATTGCTAGAAGTTGCCACGGATGACACTTGTCAGGATCAGGTGAAGTGTGAACGGAAGTATAACAGATATGGCATGTGCAGATAGAACGCCTCAAAAGGAGATATATGTTGCCTGCCAGATATAGATTGTTCTCAGATAGCAGGTCGCATACACGCAAAGTGGTCCGTATCACAGACAAGTGTAATAAAATTTCTGTCGGCCCGTTTCCTCCCCCACATATTGCATCAAAGACAATGCTAGAGTTCCATTAGATGTATAAAACTCGACTATTTTATGCCAAAGCAAACATTTTGAGACATTGCATGGCTTTCATTGGACAATTGGTATTCAGCAATGTCAGAAAACCAATTACTTTTTCCTTGAAAGTTGGAGTCAAACACATGTACATGTCAAACAGACATGACCTTTCGAACCCCAGAGTCAAAATCATAATCTCAAGTTTCTATGGGGTTTTTTTTCAAGCAAAAGATATTGGGTTTCAATTTAAATAATTTAATTTGTTAATGAAATATTCCATACATGTAAAGGGTTTAATTGTATCACCAGAAATTATTTCTACTTACAAGAATATAAAGAAGTACAAAAGTACAGCGTTCTGCAACATGTATGATGCTGTTCTGTTCCAATGAAAAAGTCACCAACAAAATATAATAAAACATCTTCTGATGTTGCATGGTCATTTTCATTTTGGCCATCTTTTCTTTGGACAAACCCAAAATCAATCTGAAAACCATGTATTTTTACACGTTAAATGTATAAAGCTGACATTAACCCTTTCACCCCTATGTAACTTTAATATAAACTCTACCATGCATTGATCTGGATAGGTCTATTATGGTCTATAGTGGTGAAAGGGTTATGAGAGAGAATTACCTGTATGTATATTCCAGAAGGGTTTATATTTTCATTATCATTAGAGACACAAGGGATTATACATAGGAAAAGCTTGATCCTACATCAACAATTAATAACATCTCAGTTTTTCCCGAATTGCATTTCCTTAAAGGGATAATGGCTTCAAAATTGGAATATAATGTGTATTTTACATTTTCAAATCAACACTTCTTTGTAAAATCTGTAAGTAACATTAGATAAGTAATGGAACAGGAGGTGGAGTGTAAAATATGTAAGTAACATTAGATATATAAGTAATGGAACAGGATGGGGAGTGTAAAATCTGTAAGTAACATTAATTAAGTAATGGAACAGGATAGGGAGTGTAAAATCTGTAAGTAACATTCGATAAGTAACGGAACAGGAGGGGGAGTGTAAAATCTATAAGTATCATTAGATAAGTAATGGAACAGGATTGGGAGTGTAAAATCTGTAAGTAACATTAGATAAGTAATCGAACAGGATAGGGAGTGTAAAATCTGTAAGTAACATTAGATAAGTAATGGAACAGGATGGGGTGTGTAAAATCTGTAAGTAACATTAGATAAGTAACGGAACAGGAGGGGTAGTGTAAAATCTATCAGTAACATTAGATAAGTAATGGAACAGGAGGTGGAGTGTAAAATATGTAAGTAACATTAGATATATAAGTAATGGAACAGGATGGGGAGTGTAAAATCTGTAAGTAACATTAATTAAGTAATGGAACAGGATAGGGAGTGTAAAATCTGTAAGTAACATTCGATAAGTAATGGAACAGGAGGGGGAGTATAAAATCTATAAGTAACACCTAGATTATTAAGTAACAATCAAGGTTTAAATAATTAATCCAGATCCGAGTCATTACCCAGTATCATTAGAAATTAATTAAAGTTTTAGCTCCGATCCTTTCCTTTTTGTAACCTTCATCATGGATATAAAGGTCAGGGACACAGCCTATGGGATAGTTTTTTTTAATTTGCATGCAACCTGCATACCACAGCATAGCTGTGTTGATCGCTTAAAAGCTTGTGTATTGAACTTAAACAGTACTGAATACAGTTCCTCTATTGATGGTGAATAAATAGAAATTAATTCTATAATTACCCCAATCAATTTTACATGCAGGTAAAATGTGTGGATATATAAATTTAGCACACCATCAATAACCATGCTATAACTAAACTATTACGCCACATAAATCAATTATCATCCGCATTTTACTCGCTGTCAATTTTGTCTCCATTTCAAAATTATTTTTATGAAAAGTTATTTGCTTTGGCTACTGATTGGTGGTTGCGGTGACGGAGTGGTTAAGGCGTCTGACTGTCTACAATCACTATATATATATAGCTAGCTTTCCATGCCATCACTGGGTCGCAGGTTTGAGGCCTCTGTGTGGGAAGATGCCAAGTACTGGATGCAGGTCGGTAGTTTTTCTCTAGATCTGTGCGTTCCAGTTTTCCTCCACCACCAAAACCTGCATCCTTAAATTAATGTATAAATCTAGATCTGCCCATACAGGAGTCACCTTTGGTGAAATACTAGCCACTTCCTACTAAGTTGCCCGCGGAGAATTTCTCTTCAGCTCAATCAGTAGAGCATCAGACTGCTAGTTATAAGCAAGAGGTCTTGTGTAATCCCCTGTAGAGGCATTGAAAAGTATAGTTCTTCTGTTACATTGTAAACCAAGATGGGACTTGAGGGACACTGACAAAAAAACTTGGTCCCTTCAACTATTACAAGCATCACTGTTACCCCTGGTAATATAGTCGGGACAAAATTTTAAGGTGAGGGGAAGTATGTGACCTTGTGATTAGGGACCCGATTTGTTTAAGTTTAGTTCCCATAGGTACATGTACCTTTGGAATAGAGGAAAGAACCACCACTTGTTATGTACTGCAGATTTGGCACTAATGAATGTGTACAGGCAATGCCTCTGTTGAACAATGTCCGTTGGGTGTTGCTGGGCCTGCGTGGGCATATAGGAAGATTCGGGAATACACAAAAAAACATGGTAGCTATATATAGACGCCAGGCTCGTGACACAAGCTAGGGTTGCTGGTTAGAGTCGCGTCACGGCACTGTGTTGTATCTTTGAGCAAGATACTTTACTCTGCTTGTTCCAGTCTACTCAGCTGTATATGAGTATGTGGTTGGGCAGTGCTAGAAATGTTGAATGTGTAATGTATGCTAGTTTTTACCTGTATTTGTACCAAATGTGTTACCTGTATTGTGATGTGTAAAGGATTGCATCTTATTATGTGGGTTCATTCATGCGTATATATTCCGCTGGCCGTCGGCCGGTCTCACTCTCGGAGAGCAGACCAGCAACCAGCGAGTCATATTCAGGTGAGCGAGACAATAGAGCTAAACACTCGGTGACGTGAGGAAAACCACCGGACCAGAACGGCAGAGGGTTGACGTCGGCGGGTGGGCACGGGTTGTCGCCAGATACGCCGCAGGGGCGTTTGGGAACGCCAGAGCCTCTGGTTGGATCCTCCTCATGGCACCGAGTGAACATCACTATTATGATGTTAACGCCGGCGCAGAATGTTATTGGGTACCCATATAATAGGTCGCACTATTCCTAAACGTTGTTGTCAATATTGCCTATGCTAATAAATGTTGGAAACGATCAGTTTAGTGTTGAGTATATATTTTGTCACGCTACAGACTCCAAGGATAGAAAACGTACGTCACTTTACGCTAGAACCCGGAAGGACAACGGTGGAGGACTAAGGACGTGAACCGTTACAAATGCTATGTATATATATAGCTGTGAGTGCCAAAATGCCAGGACTGGCTGTATGATCCCCAGGAAGTTGAGAAAAAGATATTGGCTGGCTGCAAAAAGGCCCTATCATAACCACGGATGATAATTTGTGAACTGCTTTGAAATGACCTAGGAACTAGATTGTGATGAAGCAGTATATATAAGAACCTCTTATTATTATTATTATTATTATTAAAGAACTGTACAAAAATGTGTGTATTCATATTTGGTTACTCTGTATCAGACTAGATATCAAGACTGGTAGGATTGTTTTAGGACTCCTGATTGATCCAGTGACATATTAGGTAACTTACCTGGTATATAGTATAATGTAATGATACATGTATATATAGGACTGGAGGTATTTGTCATCTTATTTACACGACAATCTCGTTAGCCATTCACCATATAAACCAATCTGGTTCTAATCCAACCTATAATGTATATTCTGTTAGTGTTAGCGAACTTTATGTCCATAACGCTGTTTATTAGAAATGTTTAAAGTTTATCTTAACTGGAAATTCAATCACTACCTTTGCTCTTCAATGGCATGCATTGAAAAACAACAAAATGTCATTTCTGTGCCAATCCAATCTAACACACCTATTTAATGTATGTGAGTTGATAACAGCTACTGATAAGGGGACGGAATTCGGGGTGTTGACTGTTTTGAAATGGCCCAGTTTTTGGATCATTACCGTCAGTAGCGTTAACAGGTTATGTGTTGTGTACTCGATGCCGTGGGCCTTCTGTCGGTAATGTCAACAGCGCAAGTTTAGATAACACTCCACTTACTAATAGAGTAAAATTACTAGAGCATGACAGCAGTTATCATCAGCATATAATCACAGCAGGGATGTACGTACTACTGTTGTGTGTGGACACGTGCACACCCGTGTACAGAAACCAGTGAGAATGGCCGGTTTCGCTTCAGCAGTCACGTACTTGCATCGGCGATAGCTGTCCAATGACAGTCAATGAGACAAGACACTAAATTTAGGTTGAAAATCGTAAACAGAGCTATCTACACGTATTATTTGGTCCTAACGTCACTGAATAAAACCAAATAGTAAAATGCTTACCTGCAGCAACTGGCAGCAGGAGAACGAACACATATTTTATCCACATTTTCTCTGACTGTCTTTGTTGCATCCGAGCCCCTTGTTGATGAAGCTGAGAGTTAGGCCAACACTTTGTTATTATTCGCTGCGCATGCGTTTCGTCTGCTAAAAAGGCGGGTCTAACTTACAAATTTGATATCGTGATGGAATAATAATTTTCCGGATTATAA
The DNA here is from genome assembly GCF_002113885.1 of Mizuhopecten yessoensis. NCBI lineage: Eukaryota > Metazoa > Mollusca > Bivalvia > Pectinida > Pectinidae > Mizuhopecten > Mizuhopecten yessoensis. The sequence continues at coordinate 588,714 of NW_018407999.1, forward strand.
TTAGAAAAGGCCATACAAAAATCAATAACGCTGGCTGATAAGCCACACGTCGGTTCGACAAATAATGAGAGGTTAGTGTTTTAAATCACAAATAATTGAATATAAATCAACATGTTTTATGACTGAATCAGAATAAAGTCTTGTCATGTGGTAAGCGTCACATGTCAAGCCATGACCCGTCAGTTCTTTTTAATACCATATGATTCTAATGTAACTGTGGCGTAGAACTACATAGTGTACTTTGGTTATAATACACTTTTTAACCGAAGTGTAATTTGACAAAAACGGAATCCGGACTCAAGTTCGATAATTAAACTATGGCAAAGTGTTCATACATATATATATGTAGTCAATCGGATGTAAGGGAAAAGGAGAAAAGCAACAGGTGTTCCGGAGGTGTAAGTGCTTTCTGCGTCATCGGTCACTGCAGCACACACGCAGGCATACACACATAGGGAGATATTAGCCATGTGGCATAGGACTAGTATACGTAGTTAGCGCCTGATTTAAGACAAGGCAGCTCCTGCGAATTTCTCAAAATTGTATTGATTATTGTACACGTTATTTGTATTGATTTTGGTGGCTTATTCTAGCTAGACAATGCGCTATATCAAATGTTGTGGGGGTTTTTTTTATTCGTGTCACATTGTAATAGCAAAAACCCGTGAAGTGTAAACACAACAAAGGACACCATTAAATTAGCATAATAAGAAAACATCGACTTTCAGATCACACAAATAAATAGAGCTTATTAATGAAATCCTGATTGCGACCATAGACCTTTCCAAAGTCTTCACCAACCTACATCTTGGATACTCTGTGTTGTTAAGTTGTTCTATTAGCAGTCGACATCTTCACAGAAAACTGTATATTCAGAGCAAGATCGCAATCTCTGCATATATGCCGCACATGCCTCGATACCTCATCAGGAGTAACTCTCATAGTATAACTAGTCTTCTTGTGCAATGAGCTTTCGGTTTCGACGGGTGCAGGGAGCATAAGTGAGCGCAACCCCTGGAGTATCGAGGATGATGCTTTTAAGCAAGAGTTGGGTACTACAGTTCAATGTTTCGTCAAGTACATGTCTATATATGCTATTTAGTATTCTGAGTTTACCTTAAGTTGGTCGAAACCCTTAAAACATGTGGAATTATCTGAACATCTCAGTGTGGTTCAAATGTAGCTGTAATTTAACAAATTCTCAGGTCCCTGTGTCAAAAAACACTTCAAATTAGTGCATATCCGACATGTTTGTGTAGATAGTGAATCTCAAACAGGGCGGACAAGACGTCTAGTGTGACCTTCCTATAAATAAACAGATTAATCGGTAACCTTCGTGTATTGTTCTCAGCTAGTCTGGTATGTCTATGGGCGCGCGGATGCCTATTTCTATTTTTGAAATATGTAATAAATGTTTGTTTTCACATAATGCAACTAGTTCGATTATTTACTGAAGAGAGAATTTAGTTTGTGTTCTGATTAAAACAAATAGTTATCCATTTTGCGCCGTAATTCCTCAGGGGCTATGCCCCGGCGTAGCTGCATCCTCGACACTCCATGGGTTACGCTCACGTACCCCTGGAATATGTCATAGCAAAATTGAACGCTCATAAGTGTGTGCCACCTCGCTGATGAGACAAGAAGACTAAAGACCAATGAAACAGCTGTCTTTGTGTTTATGCCTTCAGGTTTGCTATGACGCAGAGAGCGGACTAGCTGTCGTCTGGCGGATCTACAGTTTCATCTATATCTTCGTCTGTTCTGTAAAACAACTGACCATTAAACATGGGCGCATGGAGTTTAGGGAACTATTTTATATCGATGTCTTCTCTCGTGTGTATTGTACTAGCTAGAACATGGAATAACTGGCGCATTACCGTTTCTCAGAGCTGTTCTAGAAGTCATTATATCATTCAGTACAACACTCGGCATAGTTCTCCGAATTCAACAGGAAACGATTGCTAAAATGGTATAAATCTTGTCTGCACATTGCTAGGACAAACAACAGCCTTTTTTGTTATCTTTATTCCTCCAAATGAAAATTACAACGCATTGCATATGTCATAAAGAGTTTTATGATACTAGTGCTATTTCTGAACATTAATTTAACATTTCATCTCATTCATTATTTTGGATTTCCTCTTACACACTTTCGCCATTTAATTTCGTTCAGTAACAATTTCATACCTAAAAGCTATTTAATTACATTTGTACAATTTAAGAAAACCTCTATGTGTAAATGTAGCTTCTTTGATACCTAGAGAAATGATTAACTCATGACATACCTTAAAGTCAATTATGTTACGTAATGAGATTAACTGGTCTTACAATTAAGTCTCGGACAAAGGACAGGTTAATTGCCTTACTTGTTCTGGTATTCACCAGTCAGAGTAGAGAGATAAGTGATAGCTGTCAATCAAATTAACTTTATTGTGTTAATTGTCAATGTATCACTGTTCTCCATTTTTGGTAATCAGTTAGGAGCTTGGCATTGGACTGTACGGGTGTGTTTTTGGATACTCCAGAAATCACCCACCGACCTAGAGAAATTTATTCTAATAAATTTATATTTGGACCATACCACATCTCCAGAACTTTTCCTTTTCAAATTAGATAACAACACCCCCTAAAAGTGTTGTTATACATATGTCAAGCATTAAAATATTTCGAGTAATATTTCCTAAGTATTGTAATTCAATTTTTGACCCGGTAGTATAATACCCACTTTGAAGTGTAAGGTATACCTGTCTAGGAAAAAACACAGACTTTTTGTCCTTCTGCCTGTTAGGTCTTCCAATTGGTGCTCTAATTCTTGTACATAGAACAAAATAAAGGTCAGGGTTATGTTGTCGGTTGTAAGACGTAGTCACTGTCACCTTCAGTTGACCCCTGCCCAGTACTTGGTGGACGACTGACCTTGACGCCTTTATCTAGATTGTCATGACGGCACCAATACGTCAGTGCACCAGGCCGCGGTAAACGTATAATATGTCATATTGTAAAATGTACCAATCCTTTTTCTCAAAATTACTAGTATTTTTACACCCTTTTCCGTACATTAACAGCAACAATAGTTTACCTTAATTACCGGGAACCTTCCCCAAGCAGAATAAGTAGCAACATTCTGCTTGAAGCAATGATTACAAAGGGATGACGGTGTATATATTGAAAGCAACGTCGTTAAAACACATCCGCAATTTGATAACGTACTTTAAAGTAGGACGTAAGTTAGTAAACCCATTGAAAACACGCGCTAGCTGTATAACGTGCCTGAAAGCGTTCTTTGAAGTAAGTCTTAAAGGTTAATAACGTCGCTAAAGACACGCCGTCAGCTTTATAACGTACTCTACGGCTATGCTTAAAACAGATCAAAAGCGGAACGTGATGAAAATATTTTATTTCAAAGGATTTATACTTTCATTATCAGTCTATCGCAAATCACAATAGGAGAAGACCCTGTTGATTAGTAGGAATATCAAACGATCATCATTTAATCGCTACGATCAACCATAACGACAGGTTTCTTTTTAGTACCACTGTTTAACTAGAAACGCTGACCAGTACCCGTTACAGATGCTGTGACCGTTACCCGTTACAGATGCTGTGACCATTACCCCTTACATACGCTGTGGCCGGTACTCATTACAGATGCTGTGACCGTTACCCGTTACAGATGCTGTGACCAATACCCCTTACATACGCTGTGGCCGGTACTCATTACAGATGCTGTAACTGGTATCCCTTACAGACGCTGTGGCCGGTACTCATTACAGATGCTGTGACCGGTACCCCTTACAGACGCTGTAACCGGTACCCCTTACAGACGCTGTGACCGGTACCCCTTACAGACGCTGTGACCGGTACCCCTTACAGACGCTGTGACCGGTACCCCTTACAGACGCTGT
>NW_018407999.1:596391-596561 GCF_002113885.1 Mizuhopecten yessoensis
GCTGTGAACGGTACCCCTTACAGATGCTTTGACCGGTACCCCTTACAGATGCTGTGACCGGTTCCCCTTATAGATGCTGTGACCGTTACCCCTTACAGACGCTGTGACCGGTACCCCTTACAGATGCTTTGACCGGTACCCCTTACAGATGCTGTGACCGGTACCCCTTA
>NW_018407999.1:596757-626618 GCF_002113885.1 Mizuhopecten yessoensis
GGGGGGGGGGGGGGTCTATATGTATACAATATATAGTGGAAAAGGGTCGGCATGACAAACGGAATAAAACAGGTAACGTGTAGGGTATAGTGTACGTATTAAGTCAATTAGTTTTCGATAGTGCTTGACAGTTCTAACAAAATGTAACGTGTTGTTTGACAACATAGATACATATAACGGACACCTGTTATTGTATTTTTCGGTAAATACGTCACAATTGACTCTCCCAGAGAAGGTGTGGCATTTTCACTAAAGCAACTGCAAGGAGTGGATCTGGCCTGTGATCCTCGATAGTCACGCGTATTATTTAAGTTTTAGATAAGAGTAATCCGTGTCACACTAGAACTCATCATACAGACAAAACGTTGGCATTGGACGGTACGTACACTATAATTGTTAGATTAGGATGTATATTTGATATATAAATAATGATAATTATGTAGCTGATAAATCCGGATAAAGTGGGACCGTATCAAAAACCCGCTACTACTTTCTCCTTCATGGGTCATTCTACTTTGTAGGCTATGTGTCACAATTTTTGGTTCACAGATATAAATATTTGAACATTTATGAATGTATATTTTTGTAAACATATTATAAGATGTATATGTATTGTTTATTTGATCACTGACGGAATGCTGTCATCTTCATGACATCAACGTTGCGCTTCATAACATAAAAAGACACCCCTTTATGTATCATAGACGCGACCATTTTTTCGACCAATGATATTGCTTCCAACTGGAGGTGTGTCGTATACTAAGCTTGCATTAGAAAACATATTTCTTTCTGAGGATCCTGTTGACGTGAATGCGTGTATACGTAAACAGACATACAGTAGAAAACGGCAAGTTTCAACTTCACATTCCTCATTATGAAGACGATTAGCATATTTTTAAGGCTCCATATTCGCTTCTTTATGTACTGTCGACGAAAGACCAGTAACTTTCTGTTCAGGCTTAGTTATGGTTACAAAGCGGCTTTTGTTGACTACACGGGTCAGCGTTACATCGTTTTTTTATTGTCATCGTATATGTATATAACAGGATGTATTGGGTGATTTCAGGGGTGTATGATAGTGCGTCTATCTCTGCTTCAAATATTCTAACAACATCAACATTGAGTTCATCAAAATGTTTACTTCAACTTCAAACATACTAACAACCATTTTCGGGTTTCCTCTGGGTCTGACACCACTCACCCGTCTTAGATGTTTTTTGACAGATGTCTGGTGCCCCCCCCCCCCCCCCACACACACACCCCAGATGTCTATCTGTCAAAGAGAGGAAACTCGAAAATTGCTTCAATCATTCTCAGAACAAAAAACCTCAAAATACATCAGAATGTTTTCCAGATATCTGTCGTGTATTAATAATTAAATTACACTGACCCTGCAGGCTTCGCTTCACTAACTGTCAACTTGCCAGGTCATCAGTAGATCTAGATCTGTTACCTGAACCACCAACCCGGTAATTGACAGTCTACATAGATTCTATCTATATATATACATGTACAGCCACTTTATTTACTGCAATCTGATTGTGACCTCGATCAGCTGTCAACTATAATGCAGGAGTTTGACATTATACCAACATAATATAAAGAAGGTCTGTACTGTATACAGTGTCTGTGTTTCTTTATACTGTGGTGAAGTATAGCAGATATTTTTAGGTCACCTGAGACAAAGTCTTGCCTATTGCGATCACCTTTTGTCCGTCGTCCATCCGTAAACAATTTACATTTTCGACTTCTTCTCTGAAACCCCTGAACCAATATCGATGATATTTTGCAGAAACATGGCCAAAGGTCAACCAAAGTTGTGAATTATATGGTCCTCAGTCTCCAGGGGCGTGAGGGGCGGAGCCAAAAAGGGTCAAGTTGACTAAAATTTCAAAAATCTTCTCAAGATCCAGATATGGTAGAATCAAATACTCTTCTGAGTGAGTGATCATAGATGGAAGGGTTAAGGTGCTTTACCAAAAAAGTGAATTTCATGACCCTGGGGTCTCACCTTTCCCCCTTCGGGAGGGGGTAAACTTTACTACTAGTTTATATAGGGAAATCATATTTGGACAGCATTTGTGTAATTTCCATTGGAATTAATTCAAACTTGGTTAGCATTATCAGTATTTGACATGATATGCACAAATCAACCCTGACTGACCCCCAGGGGCTGATAGGTGGGTGGGGCCAAAAAGGTTTGAATTGACTGAAATTTCAGAAATCTTCTTCTCAAGACCAAGGTATGGTAGAATCAAATACTCTTCATAGATGGAAAGGTCTTAAGGTGCTTTACCAAAATTGTGAATTTCATGACCCTTGGGTTCACGTGTCCCCATGGGGAGGGAGTAAACTTTACTATAGTTAAATAGGGAAATCACATTTTGGACTATCATTTGTTTAATTTCCATTGGAATTAATTCAAACTTGGTTAGCATTTTCAGTATTGGATAGCAGTTTGATGATTTGCACAAATTAGCCCTCAGACTGACCCCCAGGGGCTGATGGGTGGGGCCAAAAAGGGTCAAATTGACTAAAATTTCAAAAATCTTTTTCTTAAGATCCGGATATGGTAGAATCAAATATTCTTCATAGATGAAAGGGTCTTAAGGTGCTTTACCATAATTCAGCTGACTGACAGAACCACTATTTGTACATAATACATATACTACCCAGATTTTTCACATTACTTTTGCATTACATGTACATGCATGTAGTTCAAGTTACCTTTGTTACAAAATGATTTCTTTTTCATTTGGCAAAATCGATAACATCAGTTTTTACATAATTCAGGTGACCGTTAAGGCCCATGGGCCTCTTGTTTTATATAGACTTTTATTTCTCCCACAACCACTAGGTCTATGACTATATATATATAGGTTTAGTTGTTCAATAAATCTCCTAGGAATTGGTAAACATTTTTGGTTACCCCTAGTGGGTGACACCCTCTATATTATCTTATTGGTAAAACTTAATTAAGTTGGTGGACAGGTGGCGCAGTGAATATTGCAATAGCCTTTCACCAAGGCGTCCAGGGTTTGATTCGCCAATCGGACCTGAAATGATACAGGTTCACCTGCCTGACTACGTGTGTTTTCTCCGAGTACTCCTCACACATTAATACCCCCAGCCCGCTTACATTTGGGGCCAACAAGAGTGATTGAAATAAGTTGTAACAACTTATTTCATAATTGTTGCAAAATAAATAAAGTTTATATAATTAAATTGTCAAATAACCTGGTGCTTTGCAACGTCATCTTGAATTATGTCATAAGTTAAAAGCAATTGTTTCCCAGAGTGGAGACAGGAATAATGTTTCATCGGGAGTCAAATGTTGATCTTTTTTACAAAGATATCAGATATACAGTTTTAATGTATTTTGTCACTGTGGAATGGAACTGAACTATTTTCATAAATGTTCCCTGGAACCACTGTTTGATGCAACTTTTTGACAGCTCATACATTTTCACCCTTATGAACACTTTCTGTCACTAGATTATTTTTCATGGTGTTAAGTCCGAAGTATTTCATTTTTCACAACAGATAATAAATTTCACAATCTGATTACCCTGGATAGATAGAGGAAAACAAACATAAAACAGATGGGAAGAAAATGTAGGATTTTTTGCGATGATTTTGTATAAATGTCCCTTTGATATGTTACTTATTGGGCCGCGGTGGCCTAGTGGTTAAGGCGTCTGACATTCTGCTACCACTATAGCCCTCCACTGGGCCGCAGGTGCGAGGCCTTCGTAGGGCAGTCGCCAGGTACTGGCCGTAGGTCGGCGGGTTTTCTCTAGGAACTCCGGCTTTCCTCCACCACCAACACCTGGCATGTCCTTAAATTAGTTGTTAATAGGATGTAAAGCATTAGCAAACCAAATGTTACTAATTATTGAAATAATGTATTTTTTTTCAGTGTAAAGGTGCAAAGGAGACTGAGAATTCTTCAAGCAGGTATTCTCAACAGACAGAACCAATAACAGATTACCTACACATAGAAACATGTCCAGTGGGTGCCCTACCGCTGAGAGTCCATTCCGTAAATGGAAGCGTCCAGACCGTCCGAGTACCTGTACGTACCAAGAGGCCAAGTCGATGAAGGAATCGCCACACAGACACGTACCACTGTAAGTCTGGCATTGTAAGACAACCATAATATCATCTGTAATTCATTTAGCCACTGGCACTGATTTGTTTTGCTGTTGGTCGGTTGACTTTCCAAGAAACAGGTAACATCTAAATTTTGATAAAGTGCATAATATTTAAGACTGATTATGACCCTTTTATTAAGTGCTGAAGAAAATAGGAAATATATGTAATTGAAAAAAAAGCTGGAATAGCCCATGAACAGTTTAAAAGTCAAAAGTGAAGTAATTGCTAGCTTGAGAATTTAATTGAATTTAAGGTAGATTTTACCCGTGAATACGTTAGGAATCATAACTAACCAAGTTTGGATCAGGAAGCTGGTACCTTTTTGTGTTATATAGAGAAACAAATTAAGCTGGAACATTACATACACACCCCAATCCCTTCGCTTATATACTAAAAGATAAAACTTTGAAAACTTGGTAGTATTACCATAAAGTTATCTCCAAACATTTTAATTGACACACAAATTGTTTAACAGGTGTTATATTTAGTTTTTATATTTATCGGTTTATTTGTTGAATTTTAACAGCGCCCCTCGCCCAAAATTGATGTCTACTGTTCTGGAGAACATTGGAAATACACCTCTAGTCCAGATCAACAGAATCGCACAGAAGGAGGGCATCAAATGTCGCCTGTGTAAGTCTTGTAACAGTAACAAGAAGAGGACATAAAGTTTGTCTGATGGAGGTGACAAAGTACATATTGTTTATTATAAAAATATTTGTTACATTCAGTTCATCTTTACAACAAAAGATATAATTATTTTTATTCACAACCAGTTGGTTTTCTGTTGATTTTATATTTAGTTTTAGCTTGGCGTATTTCTTTATGTGAACATGTATTTTAACTGTTGTCTTGCTCTTAATGACTCAAATTGATTTTAATATTTATTACACAGTTGCGAAATGTGAGTTTTTTAACGCGGGAGGCAGTGTAAAGGACAGGATAGGCCTGAGGATGGTGGAGGATGCTGAGGCGCAGGGAATCCTAAAACCAGGAGACGTCCTCATAGAGCCCACCTCAGGAAATACAGGTGAGTTAATAACTCTGTTGTCAGTATGCAAGGTAATAGCAGCCCACCTCAGGAAATCCAGGTGAGTTGATAACTCTGTCGTCAGTATGTAAGGTAATGGGAGCCCACCTCAGGAAATACAGTTGCGTTATTAACTCAGTTGTCAGTATGTAAGGTAATAGGACCCCACCTCAGGAAATACAGGTAAGTTGATAACTCTGTTGTCAGTATGCAAGGTAATAGCAGCCCACCTCAGGAAATACAGGTGAGTTGATAACTCTGTTGTCAGTATGTTAGGTAATAGGTGCCCACCTCAGGAAATACAGGTGAGTTAATAACTCAGTTGTCAGTATGTAAGGTAATAGGAGCCCACCTCAGGAAATACAGGTGCGTTATTAACTCAGTTGTCAGTATGTTAGGTAATAGGAGCCCACCTAAAGAAATACAGGTGAGTTGATAACTCTGTTGTCAGTATGTAAGGTAATGGTTGACGTATGACAGAAAGAGAAAATCCTCGGGGAAAGATTATTTGTTTGTAGTTCCCGGCTGATATACCGTGACGGAGAAGCAGATAGGTGATTGTAAACTTTACTGTCAGACAACTGGTAATCTTTCCCCCAAACATAGGCTGGTATGCTAGAGAGAATACAAAAATACCTTCTGTACAGGAAGGATACTAATATTACATTAAATCTGTAGAGGAAAGACAGAAAATAACAGATTTGCCTTGTTGCTTGTGTAAAATTGACATTTCTAAAGCATATTGTATGTTAGAAATGAAACCTAGGGTGTATGTACTGAATCAAATCGGAGGTAAAAACAAATTTCTTTAGGATTGGACTTTACAGTTTCAAGTTTGTCACTTATCATGATAGCATTTAATAGAAAGTAAACATGATTATTTGATAACATTTTACACTTACAGGTATTGGGCTGGCCCTGGCTGCAGCTGTGAAGGGGTATCGCTGTATCATCGTCATGCCAGAGAAGATGAGTATGGAAAAGGTAGGTCAGACCTAGACAACTTCATCTCATTTAAAAAAAGAAATTGTGAGGGATGTATAGTATACTAACGTACTTAACACTGAATTACATTTTTAAAAATCCACTTTGAAAAACTTGTGATTTTATATTATTTATGAATTGAAATATGGACTGGATGTGGTGATGGACGATATAATTATAAAAGGGGAGATAACTATTAAGGCAGCATATAACCTTAAGTGAACAAGTCAGACTTGTACACAAACCCATCTTACATGTTGTTATTTAGGATATTTTGAACTTGTACATTTCTGGATACAATTTATAAACTTTTATACACAGAAGTTTTAAGTCTGTACCGTATAAACCACTGTTAATATACAAACTTTTATACACGGAAGTTTTAAATCTGTACCGTATAAACCACTGTTACTATACAAACGTTTATACACAGAAGTTTTAAATCGGTACCGTATAAATCACTGTTACTATACAAACGTTTATACACAGAAGTTTTAAATCGGTACCGTATAAATCACTGTTACTATACAAACTTTTACACACAGAAGTTTTAACTCTGTACCGTATAAACCACTGTTAATATACAAACTTTTATGCACGGAAGTTTTAAATCTGTACCGTATAAATCACTGCTACTATACAAACTTTTATACACAGACGTTTTAAATCTGTACCGTATAAACCACTGTTACTATACAAACTTGTATACACAGAAGTTTTAAATCTGTATCGTATAAACCACTGTTACTTTACAAACTTTTATACACAGAAGTTTTAAGTCTGTACCGTATAAACCACTGTTAATATACAAACTTTTATACACGGAAGTTTTAAATCTGTACAGTATAAACCACTGTTACTATACAAACTTTTACACACAGAAGTTTTAAATCTGTACCGTGTAAATCACTGTTACTATACAAACTTTTATACACTGAAGTTTTAAATCTGTACCGTATAACTCACTGTTACTATACAAACTTTTACACACAGAAGTTTTAAATCTGTACTGTATAAACCACTGTTACTATACAAACTTTTATACACAGAAGTTTTAAATCTGTACCGTATAAACCACTGTTACTATACAAACAACATAACTACTGATACACACTGTGTTACACATTCCTGTGCTCTCCTTCTGTAGGTAGATGTACTGAGGGCGTTGGGTGCAGAGATTGTCAGGACACCAACATCAGCAGCCTTTGATTCTCCCGAGTCTCATATTGGGGTCGCTAAGCGACTGATGGAAGAGATCCCTAACTCCCACATACTTGATCAGGTAAATCAAGGATAAACAGTAATCTGTCTGATTGGTCAAAATCCCTTTAACTAACCTTGCATGTAAGGTCAAAGGTCACCTAATACGCCCATGTAAAAAAGTTGTTATGATATGATGATATAGACAAATCTTGACAATGTTTATGTAGTATAAAGGTACTGAGAATTGCTAATACTTTTATGTTAACTCATTCAACCCTGAAATTTCATAATGAACTATTCCAACCTTTGAATTGGAGGAGTTCAAATGTGTGTTCAGGGGTGAATGAGTTAACCAGTTTTGTTTTCCACACAGTATTTACAGTGAAAGTCACAAAACTATTAAGGAGGGTGTTAAAACCCCCCAGATATTCTTAACCCCCAAATTTGATATAGTTTTAGTTTTCCATTCACTTCTAGTGACAAAGACAATTATTGGAGATCCTCCATTGAACTATTTACAGTCGTTTTCACCGTTTTACTTGTAACATGTGATTACTTCTACAGTACAGTAACCCTAGTAACCCCCTGGCACACTTCGACGGTACAGGAGAGGAGATACTCCAATCCCTAGATGGTAAGTACTGACCGACATCTAGGTCTGTCTGAATCACCAATGAAGTAATCACCAACAAAAGCATTTGTACATTGTTATTTATCAAACTGTATTTCTTTTTGGTATGAGGATTACAGTGATCTGAATATATGCTATCATGTCGGTGACTATCAATATGAGTAATTACACTTAACCCTTTCACCACTGTAGACCATAATGGACTCGTCCAGATCAATGCATGGTAGAGTCTACTAAAGTTACATAAGGGTGAAAGGGTTAAGTGCTGGTCATGTCACAGTGAGTTTATACGTGTGATCACAATGTGTGACAGCCTCAGAGATAATGAAAGCCTGTCAATAACAAACATTAGTGGAAACACGAAATAAACACCCAGTGGAATTAATCAAGTTTCAAGTTTTATTCGAACTTTAGGCCATTGGCCCATCAGTATACAATACATATTATACACAAATCATGGACAATGTACAGAGAATACCCTTAATTTGTTTGCCTCATAGATGAATTTTCCTAATATACACAATTCTTTAATACTATGGACACTCAATAACTGAACGACTTTAAACACAGTAAGAAGTCATTCTTTCTTGCTTTTAAAAATACATTCCAGCACAAAACTAGTGCAGTATTTTAAATCTTTAAAACTTATAACCCTGTCACATCTCCCATACAATGATCCAGAGCCATGATTATTCATAGGGTCAAAGGTTTAAGTCAAAGCACTGTAGAATACAATTGGACCATACCTTATCCAGTGTAGGGTGTCCCATAGAGACTACCCATATACTTAGGTACTAACAACTCTAATGCAGCTGTCTTTACCCTGGCGAACAGTCACTGAAGAGGTTCAACAAAAGTTTGTGTTAAGCTGATATTTCTGATTTACAGACAAAGTTGACATGGTTGTGATGGGTACAGGAACAGGTGGAACACTGACGGGTATCGCTAGGAAGATCAAGTCTCGCTGTCCCAACTGTAAGGTAATTGTTTAAAGTGGTCAGTTTTGGTGTTACCTTTTAGAACTATAATGAATTGATTGAAATCTGACATGGGAACATATCAACAGTAATAATTGTGCAGCTTTCTTTAGTTCACTCTGATTTGACCTTGCTATTTTACCTTGACCAGATAATTGGTGTTGACCCTGAAGGATCCATTCTTGCTGAGCCTGAGGACCTCAACAAAACTGATGTGACTTCGTACGAAGTTGAAGGCACCGGGTATGACTTCATACCTACTGTGTGTGACCGTGTGGTAAGTCAAGTTTCACCATGTGTGACCTTGAGATAAGTGCCCTTTTGTGAGACTGAGGCAACTAATGTAAGTCTGTCTCTCTTGACCTTGTGTGACTAGGGTAAGTCTGTCTCTCTTGACCTTGTATGACTAGGGTAAGTCTGTCTCTCTTGACCTTGTGTGACTACGGTAAGTCTGTTTCTCTTGACCTTGTTTGACTAAGGTAAGTCTGTCTCTCTTGACCTTGTGTGACTAAGGTAAGTCTGTCTCTCTTGACTTTGTGTGACTAAGATAAATCTGTCTCTCTTGACTTTGTGTGACTAAGATAAGTCTGTCTCTCTTGACCTTGCGTGACTAAGGTAAGTCCATCTCTCTTGACCTTGTGTGACTAAGGTAAGTCTGTCTCTTTTGACCTTGTGTGACTACGATAAGTCTGTTTCTCTTGACCTTGTTTGACTAAGGTAAGTCTGTCTCTCTTGACCTTGTGTGACCAAGATAAGTCTGTCTCTCTTGACTTTGTGTGACTAAGGTAAGTCTGTCTCTCTTGACCTTGGGTGACATTGGGTTAAATCTCTTGACCCTGTTGATTGTTTAAATATTGGAATTTAACATTCCAACTTTTGGTTTCTATTTGTGTATTTATTTTTAATAAAACAAAGTTTGATATTATAACAGTTTATATAATTATGCAGCATGAACCAATTTCTGTAAAGGTAAAAAAGTTCACGTTTTTTGCATTGAACAAATAAGTGCGGAAATATCAACATGCAGATCTTTATTTATAGATTGTATGGATTAGAGATATATAGATTTCGGAGCCTTTGCCAGTACAGTATTTCCACACCACAATCAGTATAAAGAGACAACCTGCATACATTTCCAAATACGAACATTTCCACATACAAATATTTCCACATACGAACATTTCCTTCCAAATATGAACATTTCCACATACGAACATTTCCTTCCAAGTATGAACATTTCCACATACAAACATTTCCTTCCAAATACGAACATTTCCACATACGAACATTTCCACATACAAACATTTCCTTCCAAATACAAACATTTCCACATACGAACATTTCCACATATGAACATTTCCACATACGTACATTTCCTTCCAAATATGAACATTTCCACATACGAACATTTCCTTCCACATACCAACATTTCCACATACGAACATTTCCTTCCAAATACAAACATTTCCACCTACGAACATTTCCACATATGAACATTTCCACATACGTACATTTCCTGTTGGCAAATATGGTTTTACACACCTGATAGTTCCTTCCACATACTAACATTTCCACATATGGACATTTCCTTCCAAATATGAACATTTCCTTCCAAATATGAACTTTTCCACATACGAACATTTCCACATACAAACATTTCCTTCAAAATATGAACATTTCCACATACGTACATTTCCACTTTTAGAGTATTTAGTTTTTGTTGACATTAAATGAGTTATCTGTAAGATTTATATCCACAGCTGGTAGACAAGTGGTACAAGACGAGGGACAAGGAAACGTTTAAGATGTCGCGGCGCCTCATCAGGGAGGAGGGACTTCTGTGTGGTAAGTACTGTATTCAGAAAAACTGAAACATTTTAAGGAAGAAAATTAACTCAATTTGCACACAGACACAGAATCTTTCTGCTGATTCTGCTAACCAGAATTTCTAGCTCATTCGGTAGAGTGTAAGACTAGTAAATCAGAGGTTCTAGGTTCAACCCTCAGTAGAGGCACTGATAAAATGCTGACCTCTGTTGCATAAAAAAATAAGATTCAGTATACAAAAATGTTAAAATTTCACTCAAGCGTTTTGATATCAGGAGATCTGGCTTAAATTAGTTTTATCTAGTCATGACAAGTATCACTATCAGAGTTGGTCAAGTTTATATACTCAGACTGGTCTGCTATTTATTAATTATATATCTCACAGAAATAACTTGTCAATAAGCAGAGTATTGTGCAGCATTACTGTAGTACTAAACTGTATAAAAGTTGAGTTTAAAATAAGCAAAATAGAAGAAATGTCGGAGATATTTCGTATTTGCAGCCTTCTTTCAGTTGTTGTACATACATTTGATGTTTGGACAACATCACAAACACTATCTGTACTGGGGTACTGTACCAGCACAAACTAATCGATAAATGTTAATCATTACGATCACTATCTACAGACCATTAACCCCTGGCCTGTTTCCTGTTATGTATGTGTAGGTGGAAGTTCTGGTGCTTCCATGCACACAGCCATTACGGCTATCAAGGAGTTTGGACTGAAGGAAGGTCAGAGCTGCGTGGTCATCCTCGCTGACTCCGTTCGTAACTACATGTAAGTATAGTTTACCCTTGTGTTCTTCAATGATAATACCTTGTATATCACTCACATCTCAATTTAAACAGATTTCCTGACAATACGGTCACCCGACCACCCATATTTAATATATACGATACTCTACTGTAAGCATTCAAGGTACCATTGCTATGTTTATACAAGGTTTTAAATACTGCCAACTCTCCCTATCTTGGAGGTAGACTCGCGATTTTGGACCCTTAAATTTGATATTCCCAACCAATGAATTTGCTAAACTACTCCCATATTCTAAAATTTAATGATTTAAGTTGAAAGAATAACTCAAACTATGTCATTTTATTTTATGTTTCGAATTCTGATTAAAAAAAAAAAGTTGGCAAATATGGTTTTACACACCTGATAGTTATATTAAGGGTTATTTATAAAAAAAAAAAATGAATTATGAAATTTCAAAATTTGAGAATTGATAGATAGGAATGATTGACACTTAACTCTTTATGACTGTTCACTCTTACTGACTCCTTTAAATCGTTCACCCCTGAAATTTCCTAATCGACTAATCAAACCTTTGAATGGAAGAGTTCAAATGTGTCTTCAGGGGTGAATCAGTTAATCTTCCTAGTTTTCCACTCCTTTTATCCTCCTATAGATACTAATATTATATGATTACTGGTTGTAGGACCAAGTTCCTAAGTGATGATTGGATGAGCCAGAGAGATTTCCTAGAAAGTGAGAAGAAAGTGTCGCCCCCTGATGGCAAGTAAGTGTTTATCACATGGTCACATGACATGATAATCTAATGCTCCGTCCAATTCTCTGTGTCTAGTTTTTCACTGTGGTTGAAAGTGTATATTATAAATTAATTGAGGGGGAAACAGAAGAATGTTAACGTTTGACACACTGAGGATTTTTTGGTTTCAATGTTTCTTTTTGTTTTTGCCTACAGTGACAGGTAAATAAACTTTTTATTCATTTTTTTTAATCAATTAACCAATCAGCACCTGCCACGTTTGTCGTGAACTCTCACCTGGGCTGAGTTAAATAGATCTGCTGTGCTACCTGTTTGCACAGACCGTAACTTCCTCCCTCTCTGGTGTTATTTTCAAATTGTTTCAGTGAAGCATTTAAACTTTTTTTTGCTTTTGTTTGATGTTTTGTCATTTATTTACCCCATTTGGTGTATTATAGTGTATTTTATCGTTTGGTGGGGTAATACCTTTCCTTAGCTGTTCTTTTTAGAGTTATGAGACTATAACTGCCTCTGCTATCCGTAGTGTAGTAGATTTGACTTGCAGGGAAAAGAATTAGCCCTAAATAAATTTGTTGTATAAAACAAAAATAAATAATCAATAAAACTACATGCAGACGATGTTGCAGAACTACTGGTATAACTGCAACATGTGTCACAGACAAACTTGTGATGGTGCACAGTACAAATGTACCAGTAGGTCTTCAACATCTTTGTAGTTTATTATGTCTCCCCTTGAATGAAGGGGGACATATTGTATTAGTACTGGTTCTCTTCTGGGTTCTTCTTCTCGTCCTTCTAATCGCAACGTGCCTGGGCCATACATTTTAAACCGTTAAAGATATCTTGGTGAAACTTGAGGTATGCATGCATCAGCCACAGAAGGTGTGCAGTGCACTAGATTTAGGTCACTGTGAGGAAGTTTGTCCGGAGCATAAGTTATTCACCAACGTCTACCAAACTAACCATAATTATGTATCTTGGGAGGGTGGAATCTCTCATACTGAAATTGGGTCTCGTGCCCCACAATATACAGAGTTATGGTCCTTTGTTTATTTTTAATACAGATGTTTGTCAACAGCATAACTTCCATATTATTTCACCTACGTTGACCAAACTTGCTATAGTTATGTATCTCGGGGAGTAGGAGTGTCACATTTGAAATTCTGGTCTTGTGCCCCACTATATAAAAAAATATGGGCCTTTTTTTTTTTACTGAAGTTTGCAATTGTCTATTGGCTAATAGTGGGAGACATATGTTTTTGTTCACAGAAACAAGTTTGTACCTGCTGCCCCAATTGTTTGATCGTAAGAGGCGACTAAATTTGGGATCTTATCTTTTCTCTTCTTTCTTAACAACTTTCTTCTTCCTAATTTCTCCCATGACAATGCCTAACTTTTGGCCTTTAGATGAGTGTTCGGCCCTGTGACGAAGGCTTTGGGTTCTGTCCCTTGGCCGAGACATACCAGAGTCTGTAAAAATGGTAGTTTCTACTCCTGCTTAACGCTCAGCAATTTAGGAGAGGGACGACTGGTTCGCCTGTTGTCAGTATAATGTAACCGGGTGGGGTGTCCTGCTGGGTGTCTTCGGCAGTATGTTTCAGTGAGGTAGCACTATCAAGTCGGCATCAGTTCCGCGCTATGACAAGGAGACAACCACAAACATATTGCAGCCTCCCGAAACACACACGCATACACTACACGCATGCATCTTGCACACAGGGGAGGCCGTCCTTAAATAACCATAGCTGTTGATAGGACGTTAAACAATACTAAACCAAACCAAGCCAATCGTGCTTCTAATAAGTTGAGAAGGCGTTCACCTTCATTTGTTGACATTTTGATGTGTCAGTTCATAAGCACACGTCCATATAAACAAACCGACAAGGTGCGCAACCCAGGTAAGAACGGCCTGGTTGAGTAAACACTAAAACATGAATAGCTAAACAGGATTTGGCTGGACATTGCGGAGAAACAACACAGTGTATATCGGGATTTTTGATTTGTTTTTTAATATATTAAAGACCCCCTTCAGATTATAACAACACATATCCGTCTATCTAGGTATACTATTCAGAACTCATTTTCTGTTTTCATTGGGAACCACATGTAGTCAGAGGGGTTCCAAACAGGGGGTGCATTACGAGAAACTTATAACACAGGTGACTGGAGGTGGTATCGGATGGATTTGGAAATTATCACACTTGCAAAGCGTAACATTTCACACATATTCCAATATCATCATGCTTGATAATGCTGCATGCCATTATGTACAGGCTACTTCACGCCATTGTATTGTTTTCTGGTTTATTTGGGAACAGTTGTAGTTACACCGGTACTATATATATAGTGTGTGTAGTGACACTGTACAAAAAACAAACACTCACTGTAACATCTCCTTGGAAACCCAAAATCTGAGGGTTTGAATGCAGTGAATGGAAACTAGTGTTTTGATTGGTCAATACTAAAAAGTGGTATCATAACATCTGAAGGTATTTAACATTAATTACAATTTTCATCGGATTGATTATTTGTGATACCTCACATGTAAAAACGAGTTAAAACTGCATTTTCATCAAAATGTGACTTTTTCTCATAAGGGTATAATATTTCATTATCAAAATATCATACTTTATTAGAATATCATATTTCATCATTAGAATATAATATTTTATTATTAGAATAAGATATTTTATTAGAGTATGGTATTTTATTTTTAGAATATGAAATTTTATAAGAATATCATATTTTATTATTAGAATATGATATTTTAATGGAGTATGATATTTTATTAGTGTATGGTATTTTATTTTTAGAACATGATATCATATTATTAGAATATGATGTTTTCCTTTTAGAATGCAGTATTTTCTATCATCAGAATGACTTTATAACCAAGATACAATATTTTATCATCAGATTAAGCTAAAATTTTGACTTCTGTATGTAATTTTTTTTTTTTTTTTTTTTTAAAGTTGTCACTGGTATGTATAAAATGACATTATATTGAAGTATTACCATGCATTAAGCCTGATGACATTTTCTTTATCTTAAATCTGTAATTTTCTTTTATAAATAACCCCATATAACTTTTGTATTAATTGACATTGTTGGTATGTTCCAATTAATCCGTTTTAGTTTCCATTGGTCACTCGCATTGTATTAATTCATCTGACTCATTCTTAATCCATCTCAATTAAAGAATAAAGATAGCCATTGGATAATATTATTAGACTGTCTCAATGGAATATACATGTATAATATTTTCCTTTTTACAGAACATCTTTTGAAACATTTGATGGACAGTCAATTAACTCTTTGTAAAAAGTAAAATAATAAATCTAAATATTTCATGTCGAATCAAATCATCCAGTAAAATGTTGTCATTACAATGATTTGAACATAATTTATAGATTTAATAATTGTGTTTCAAAGAGTTCAGGCCTTATTGTTGCCATTGAAAATAGTTGTTTCTGAGCACATTTCTGTATGTTATTCATCCAGGGTGAATTTCTGATATCCAATTTTTTTTTCAGTAATTGATAGTTTCTGATTAAAATTCTATCTGTATAGTTGTATATT
Organism: Mizuhopecten yessoensis; assembly: GCF_002113885.1. NCBI lineage: Eukaryota > Metazoa > Mollusca > Bivalvia > Pectinida > Pectinidae > Mizuhopecten > Mizuhopecten yessoensis. The sequence goes on from NW_018407999.1 coordinate 612,655, forward strand.
GTATATGGTTGATGCTGGGTTTATTTTGACTTGCCAGTATATTGTTTATGCCCTTGTAAAGTTTTTCATGTCCGAGTCTGCCCGGTCATATTCTGTCTTGATTTACTGGTATCACTCTATTAGCATAATTGCCTAATTAATTGTGATCGAACTTTATACAGACGTGTGTTTCAAGGTCAAGGTCACTGCTGTTATTTATAGAAATTTGTCACATCATTCCAGCAGCTCCATTTTATGTATGATATAGTATATAATACTAAACAAGAAGTCACGTTTAAGGAACAATGGTCAAGTGGGGTGGGGGGCATTGTTTGTGATTTTAACTGCTTTATAGCTGTTAATAGGACGTAAAACACAAACCAACCAACCAACCTTTAGCCATAAGAAATTTTCCCTTTCCTTTAGCAGTAACAACCTGCTGTAGAATGTGAGGCAATCAAGGTCCTGGTTTTATTTTCTGTTTGCGACATTGTAGTTAGGAAGTGGGAATCACAGTCAATTATCATTATCACATATTTCATAGTTAACAAGACATCACATAATTCATAGTTAACAAGACATCACATACTTCATAGTTAACAAGACATCACATACTTCATAGTTAACAAAACGTCACATACTTCATAGTTAACAAGACATCTCATACTTCATAGTTAACAAGACATGACATACTTCATAGTTAACAAGACATCACCTACTTCATAGTTAACAAGACACCACATACTTCATAGTTAACAAGACATCACCTACTTCATAGTTAACAAGACATCACATACTCCATAGTTAACATGACATGACATACTTCATAGTTAACAAGACATGACATACTTCATAGTTAACAAGACATGGCATACTTCATAGTTAACAAGACATCACATATTCCTTGTTAACAAGACATCACATACTTCATAGTTAACAAGACATCACATATTCCTTGTTAACAAGACATCACATACTCCATAGTTAACATGACATGACATACTTCATAGTTAACAGGACATCACATACTTCATAGTTAAAATGACATTTCATACTTCATATAGTTAACAAGACATCACAGACTTCATAGTTAACAAGACACCACATACTTCACAGTTAACAAGACATCACATTCTTCATAGTTAATAAGACATCTCATACTTCATAGTTAACATGACATTTCATACTTCATATAGTTAACAAGACATCACCTACTTCATAGTTAACAAGACACCACATACTTCATAGTTAACGAGACATCACATACTTCATAGTAGACAAGACACCACATACTTCATAGGTAACATGACATCACATACTTCACAGTTAACAAGACATCACATACTTCATAGTTAACATGACATCATACACTTCATAGTTAACATGACATCTCATACTTCATAGTTAACAAGACATCACATACTTCATAGTTAACATGACATTTCATACTTCATATAGTTAACAAGACATCACATACTTTATAGTTAACAAGACATCACATACTTCACAGTTAACAAGACATCACATACTTCATAGTTAACAAGACACCACATACTTCATAGTTAACATGACATCACATACTTCATAGTTAACAAGACATCACATACTTCATATAGTTAACAAGACATCACATACTTCATAGTTAACATGACATTTCATACTTGATATAGTTAACAAGACATCAGTTACTTCATAGTTAACAAGACATCACATACTTCACAGTTAACAAGACATCACATACTTTATAGTTAACATGACATCACATACTTCATAGTAAACAAGACATGACATACTTCATAGTTAACAAGACACCACATACTTCATAGTTAACATGACATCACATACTTCATAGTAAACAAGACATGACATACTTCATAGTTAACGAGACATCACATACTTCATAGTTAACAAGACATCTCATACTTCATAGTTAACAAGACATCACATACTTCATAGTTAACATGACATGACATACTTCATAGTTAACAAGACATCACATACTTCATAGTTAACAAGACATGGCATACTTCATAGTTAACAAGACATCACATACTTCATAGTTAACATGACATGACATACTTCATAGTTAACAAGACATCACATACTTCATAGTTAACAAGACATGGCATACTTCATAGTTAACAAGACATCACATACTTCATAGTTAACATGACATGACATACTTCATAGTTAACAAGACATCACATACTTCATAGTTAACAAGACATGGCATACTTCATAGTTAACAAGACATCACATACTTCATAGTTAACATGACATGACATACTTAAAAGTTAACAAGACATGACATACTTCATAGTTAACAAGACATGACATACTTCATAGTTAACGAGACATGACATACTTCAAAGTTAACAAGACATGACATACTTCATAGTTAACAAGACATGACATACTTCATAGTTAACGAGACATCACATACTTCATAGTTAATAAGACATCACATACCTCATAGTTAACATGACATCACATACTTCATAGTTAACAAGACATCACATACTTCATAGTTAATAAGACATCACATACTTCATAGTTAACATGACATCACATACTTCATAGTTAACAAGACATCTCATACTTCATAGTTAACAAGACACCACATACTTCATAGTTAACAAGACATCACATACTTCACAGTTAACAATACATCACATACTTCATAGTAAACAAGACATCACATACTTCATAGTTAACAAGACATCACATACTTCATAGTTAACAAGACATCACATACTTCATAGTTAACATGAGAAATATTAACTGTTTGGTGTATTTACATCCTAAACAGGATTCACACAAGCTTCACACAAGCTTCACACAAGCTTAACAATGGCTCAGGATAACTAACAGTTAGATATATCATTTGTAATAGGAGTCTACAGCAAGCTTGTAGCTAGATTTGTTATAAAAGTACAAAATATTAGAGATAGTTTCTATCAATTCTGATCTGTAGGTGTAAAAAGCCAATAGACAGTATGACAAGTAACTTACTTCTGTGTAGAATTCTAACAGTTTCAAAGATTCGGAATTGAAAACAGATTGAGTTGACATTCATAATTGACTGTTTCACAAAAGGAAGCACTTCCACGTGTGACCTTTTATGGAAGATTAGGTGACATTATTGGTGAACATAACTGTATTATAACAAACACCACAAAAATATAATAGTATAAAATGACTCCATGGAAAATTAAGCGATCACATATTTTTTTTATTTTTTTTTTATTACAGAATAGTTGTTTCAAGATTTTTTTTTTTTTCCATATCATTACAAGTACATGTATTGATAAAGCAGCAGTAACAGGTTTTACTTCTCTAGAGTTCACATGTGCTGAAAGGTTATCTGTGAGTCGACACATCAGAACCTGTCCTTCTCCATTACTCTGTTGTAACACGATACACGTGTTAGGTCACCGAATATTTCAGTGTTGTATTCTGTCTGGTGGCTTTTGAACTTTCTTCAAACAGTAACATTTAGTTTACGTTAAATAACGGGTAGAAATAAAAATGAAAAAAAATTCTGTGAGATAATTTTGTTACAGGAGCGGTTTTTGTTTTATTTGATTTTTCTGAAACTGAAGAAAGTTGAGAAGTCAATGTATATATATATCTTTTGAACAGAGACCGACTTATTCTGAAAACTGTTTACAGTACTGCTACATTTGTTGATACAATTCAAAATGTTTGTCTGCAAATTTTTGAAATAATTTTATTGAATTTCCCTAATGTTGTAGATTAGATATACAAACGAATAAAAAGGAATGCATGTTACAGAAAACATTTGTTCTAATTGTACAGGTGGTGGGACATGAATGTAAGTGCCTTAGCGCTAAGAGCTCCACTGACTGTGACCCCCACAGTCACAATCCAGGACACGCTTGACTTGCTCAACAAGGAGGGATTTGACCAGGTGCCAGTGGTCAGTGACACAGGGTAAGCAGTCATTAAATAATCATTTGTGTATTTCACTCATAGTACAACAGCTAATAACAAAAAGAATTTATATCAATATAACTTAAACACAGGTAAAATACAAGTAGATTACTGGGGTCCACAGTGGCCGAGAGGTTAAGGCGTCTGACATTCTGCTATCACTAGCCCTCCACCACTGGATCGCGGGTTCCAGATCATCGTGGGGCAGTCGCCAGGTACTGGCTGTAGGCCGGTTATGTTTTCTCCGGGAACTCTGGTTTTCCTCAACCACCAAAACCTACCAACAGTAGATTACTGGTTAATTACAGTAGGTATCGGATGGTCTGGTTAATTACAGAAGGTATCGGATGGTCTGGTTGATTACTGTAGGTATCGGATGGTCTGGTTGATTACTGTAGGTATCGGATGGTCTGGTTGATTACAGTAGGGATCGGATGGTCTGGTTAATTACAGTAGGGATCGGATGGGCTGGTTGATTACAGTAGGGATCGGATGGGCTGGGTAATTACAGTAGGTATCGGATGGGCTGGTTGATTACAGTAGGGATCGGATGGTCTGGTTGATTACAGTAGGTATCGGATGGTCTGGTTGAATACAGTAGGTATCATATGGTCTGGTTGAATACAAATTGGTATCGGGTAGTCGGGAGACACAGTGGATAATGCATTTGCCTTTCACCACCGCAGCAGGGGTGTGATTCAATGATCAGACATGAAAAGGTATGGGGGTCACCTGCCCAACCACATGGGTTTCATCCCACATTAATACATAATAGTAATTAATAATAATAATAATTCCAGGTTCTCATATACCGCTTTATCACAACCTAGTTTGAAGGTCGTCTCAAAGCGGTTCACAAATTATTATCCGTGGTTATAGGGCCTTTGCAACCAGCCAATATCTTTCGCAACTCCCTGGGGAGCATACAGCCGGTGCTGCCATTTCGTCGCTAGCATTCTACAATTCTAGCACTGCCCAACCACATTGATTAAGATCCAGGCCAACAACAGTGATTCATATCAGTGGCAATAATGGCTGTAAAATATATAAAGTTTCTATTAGAATACATACATTTTATAATCAACTAAAGTAAAACCTGTGGACCAGCTACGCAACTTTTGGCTCACCCGACCTGAAAAACCAAGTGAGCTTATGATGCAGTGGTGTAGGAACCGACGTCATCCGTCAGTTCGGCCTCAATGATGATGTCATACTGCATGTTGGTTTCATCACTCTGTAAAATAATCAAACAACCCATTGGCTGCGTCATTGTATTACTGTCTTCTACTTTCAGCGAAATCATGGGGATGGTAACCGTTGGCAACATGATGGCACAGGTTGTCAAGGCAAAGGTCAAACCCGCTGAGCCCATTTCTCGAGTCATGTACAAGCAATTCAAGAAGGTAAGTTTGGCAATCCATGTAAAACCTGGTCAATTTGATTCTGACGTGTCAAATAGTTATGTCAACCCTTTCACCACTGTAGACTATAATGGACTCATCCAGATCAATGTATGGTAGAGTCTACTAAAGTTACCTAGGGGTGAAAGGGTTAAACCCCAGTAGAGTCCTGGCTGTTTCCCTACTTTAACTTGAGTTACTTGTTACTCCAGTCCTGGCTATAAGTTTTTCCAGTCCCAGTCATTTCCCTTTATAATTATATTAGCATTTTAAACCTGGTTGTTAACCCTTTATGAGCTATATGTGGTACTTTGACTTATTGGTACCTATTGATCCCTCCTGACATGTATGCCTATCCCTTCTGAACTTGCAATTCAGCCCTAATGTAATATAATCGTTTTAAAACTGGAAACACAGTGTTCCATATGAGGATGTCAAAATTAAAAGCATTGTTTTATTACTTCATTGGAAAAACATGAATTTAAGTACCATGCTTGTATAAATAGACACATGGGTTGGTCATAGACGCCATGGTAACGACCAAGATGTACAGACATTGTTGTTATATACTGCTGCTATATTTTGAGAATGTAAGGAATAAACAGTGAACATCACATTAGTAGTTGCCTTTAAGGGATTTGATTCCCCGATCAGATGTGACAAGGTATGGGTCACCTGCCCAACCAATTGAGTTTTCTCTGGGTACTCTGGTTTCCTCCCACAATAAGACCCCCTGCGTGCTAACATCTGCACTAACAAGAGTGATTAATATAAGTTAAAATATTTTATTTAGATATTCCTAATACATGTATTAGTTTCAACCTGGTTGTATTATAATACTATTTCTGTGTGTACAGGTGAAGATGGACATTTCCCTCGGTCAGCTGTCCCGGATGTTGGACACGGACCACTTTGTCCTAGTGGTCCACGACCAGCGTCAGTGTACGTACCAATCTCTGGGTGGTGAGTCCTGTCCTCACATTCGAATCACGTCCTGGCTTCCTGCATTTCTCTAACTTTCTGACTCGTAAATGTACAGGGTTGCGAGTATCTATCACCCACTAGCTGGAGGTACATAGATTTCTCTAGTTTTCTAGCTTCAGAAAGGTAATTTGGTGTCCGATCACTAGCGACTAATCTGAGGTATGTTCCTCTGGGTAAATTTTATTATTTTATATATAACTTTTCGTTAAAAACTAGATTCCTATAAGAAATGGTATTTTGTGTACAGACTTCACAATTCTACCTGGTGTATATCCGTTCACCTTCTAGTTTATCAAATTTTATACAAAATATATTTCCAACCTTTTTAAAGGCTACTGTACCTTGGTGTCTGTTCATTTCCATGCTTTTTGTTAGGGTTTACTTGGGAGTGCTTAACCTAACTAGAAGACATGCTTTCAACATTACTAGTTCTAAAATTAAACGCTTTTGTCAAACATCCTGCAATTCTTTTGTCAAACTTTCTTTAACTCTTTTGTCAAAGTCCTTGTAACTGTTTTGTCAAGTTTTCTGTTGCTCTTTTGTCAAAGACCCTGTAACTCTTTTGTCAAACTTTCTTTAACTCTTTTGTCAAAGTCCTTGTAACTCTTTTGTCAAGTTTCCTGTTGCTCTTTTGTCAAACTTTCTGTAACTCTTTTGTCAATGTCCTTGTAACTCTTTTGTCAAGTTTTCTGTTGCTCTTTTGTCAAAGTCCATGTAATTTTTTTTTTATCGAACTCCCGATTTTGATCCAATACAAAAACAAACAAAAAACCCTGCAGATACAGATAAAATCTGGAGAATGTTAAAAAAAGGTCTATGTTTTGATGAGTCAGAGGAGAAAATATGTCCCTATAATAAATGAATAAAATAAAGCCCAATGTAAACATCTACTAAGGAGTTTCTAAGGGAGACAATCTCATTACCATATTTTGTCAACATTTCATTTGAAAAAAGTTAGTGAATTGACTAGTACCAATGGGAGACTAATGCCAAGTTAATTACCCATTTGGAAGCCAGGCAGGTTTGGATGTGACAAACAGGACACATGGATATGAATACTATATATTTATTTTATTATACTATGCTGTATTTCAAAAAGACAATATTGGTTAAATTGTATACAGTTGGATTCAAAATGGTCACTTTGGTAATTTAAGTCAATGAAGNGATTACGATTCACTTAGCAACCTCGTAAGAGTAAATTTTGATTTAGACGATATTTCAAAAAGACAATATTGGTTAAATGGTATACAGTTGGATTCAAAATGGTCACTTTGGTAATTTAAGTCAATGAAGTTTCATACAACTTGATGGTGGAAAAGTATGTTTTTGAATTAATATCTGGTTAAAATGGAGCTTTATTTTTTGTATTGGTTTTTGGCCAATTGTCTTTTTAAGTCATTTAGGGTCAAAAAGCCATAGCCATTCACATTACAGTATTTAAATATATCAAACTGAAAGTAACAGGTTAAAATATTTGAGTATTAAAACAAAAAACAATGTTTGTCTCGTAGAAGTGCTTTGATCAATATTTTTCACGGTGATGGAATTGTATTTGATACTTGATTTATTCTACAGATGAAGGAACAAGTAAAATGTCCAAGAAACAGATGATTTTCGGCATAGCAACCAGGATTGACCTTTTGAACTTCATAACCAAGCAACAGACCCAGGACAATGAAATATAATTGATATGACAGACTCTGCATGTTTACAGACTCTGTTGGTTTCAGTTTTGTTAGAATCTTTGTACAATCACTGGGTTAATTTTACATAAGTCGTTGGTTTTGTTAAAAAAATGTATCAAAAAGGGAAGGATTTAAAATGGTACAAGAAATATATTTCGACAGCACACTTTCTTAACCCGACTCTCCAGTCTTGAGTTTTGTCTGACCTGGCCGCTAGATTTGGTTCAGCGATGACAACCTTATAACAACTGTAACACGGCTGAATCATGTGATCACACGGGTGTCAGGGTTAGACAGAGTTCACTGAGTATGTGTGTACCACAGCGTGGTGTAAAAGTCGCTGTATAACAGGTGTATATCATGTGACCATTTTCATATCCGACTCTTTATCAACCCCAGACTTTGAACAGTTCATTATTAAACGTGTTAAAAAGGCCCCAAAACAAAGAGTTTGCTTTGAAAATTGATGAAAGCTTAAACCTAAAAATGTTTCCTTTGAAAAGCCCCAAAATAGACGAAAAGGCCCTGAAATTTAACAAAGATGTTTTGAAAGGGTCTCAATGAGCTTGGAATTCGACTGCACAATAAGCTATAATTTTATATTAATTTTGGGGTGTTATTCTCATATAAACATGAATGAAGAAAAAACAAGAAAATGAAATGTTTGTTATATGAGTTAATTTCGAGAATTTTGGAATATCAACTAGTGTTAGGTTTTAGGGTTGTGTACTGTTGATGAGTTTAGAGAAATCTATGAATTTTGAAACTTTGCAAATGGCAGGAAATTTCGAGCCTTATTTAAAACTGAAAAGGGCCTAAAACTGAAAAAAATGATTTAGACTGACATTGTAAAACCTAAATATTTGTCTACTGATTAACTCATTCAACCCTGAAATTTCATAATGAACTATTCCAACCTTTGAATTGGAAGAGTTAAAATGTGCATTCAGGGGTGAATGAGTTAAATGATCAAGTCTAGTTTTAGTAATTTTTATCTCGCCGGTCCTTAGCTTTTGATGTACCTCATCTGACATACCTTGTATAGTATATACTAGGTGAGGTATCAAAGTCCCTGGACATATTGTTTGGTGATAATACATATTTCTCCATCTGTCGGTGAAGGTAGCTACCTGGTTGTGTGTATTGTGAGTACGTACTGTGTATTAGAAAGACAGTCCATGACATAAATTGTATTTAAATTAAGTAATTTAGGACACAGACATGAGTCCTGGAATCATACTTTTCCTGTTGGACATTGCGAAAACTCTTCACAGGCAAATATTGCATCCGATACAAGGTATTGTCAGGTCAATTTCAGATCTATTTCAGGTAAGACCTGAAATATTTTCATGTGAATTTTCAATGTTAATTTTATCTGAAATGGACAGTCACACTTTTTTCAGGTGAAATTGACCTGAAAATTTGACATGAGGTTGACCTGAATTGACATTAAGATATTTGTTGTTGTATATCTCTTACTTATTGGACACATCATCACCTGACATAGCCCTGCAATAATTACTGTAAGCTGTAGTGCTGAGTTATAGAGGAGGCTTACACCTACTGTCAGTAGTCACTTTTACAACTGAGGGCTACAAGACTAACACCTCATAAAAAGTCACAATAAATATCTAACAATATTGTCAGGAAGTATAGATTGCTTACTTTTTCTTTAGCATACACAGCTTAAACATTTTTAATTCATGTATCTATTTAATTACAGAATTTTTATTTTGCTTATATTTTTTCTCATGACATTTTCGGGTTGCTTCTCTCTTGTTTATACATTATGTATATTACAAATGCCTATTGGTGGGACTTAATGCTACATGGGTAGCCGTGTGTTTTGTACTAGAAACACGCTCTAAAAGTGGAAATTCTCACTTATGGCAATGTTTGCATTTTGACTATTTGAACTGATCACAGTGTGGAAATATTTATGTTGGCATCAGTTCTGTAATCTATATACTGTATACCAATTTTTAATTTCGTCCTATACACCTAATGTATATTATATTGTTTACTATGTTTGTTGTAAGGCTAACATTCTCCCTCATTGCGGAGGGCAAAAAAAAGTTGGAGATTAAACTGTAGCAAAATATTCACGGCTAACAATATCTAAATCCTATATTGCCTTGTATTTGCATGTGGATATTTTTATGCTCATTTATTCAACATGAAAAATGTGAGCATTTACGCTTTCAATTCATGGCAAGTCTCTCGAGTGTACTTGCATTATCTTTCCTTTGAGAGACAATAGTGAGTTATCTCCCTTGCAGATGGCGCTGCAACCAATTGCAAATTGGTCATACAAACTTAATGCTAACTGTAGAATTACAAGTATTGAATCAAATAAAACATTCTATAAATATCCAAAGCATATACAATTTATGAAAGGCATTTATATGTTGTCCTTTTTTTTAAATTCTGCTTGTTCCGCTGATTATTATTTTAAAAAGCATGCAATGCCACTGTCAGCATTAGATTTGTAGAACCAAGCTGGTAGCAGTGCCATCTAGTGACGAAGCAAGGGCGTTAACTCACTAATGTCTCGCATAAATTCCTATCATCATGCACCATCGTTACAGCTTAGTAAGAATCTCGTGTTAATCCTGGGACTGTAATGACCAGTTATGTTCATACAAATCATTTTAATGAGATTCTTTTATAATCGATACCTTGAATCATTTTAGATTTTTTTTCTTTTTCGTTTTGATGAAATCATATTTGTTTTAGAATCTCTTGTTTTGAATCTCATTAAAGAATAAAGTGCTTAGATTGCTTATTTGATCTATTTATTTGACATATTTTTTATGAGCTTCCGGTATATATTTAAGACATGTTTGGGTTATGGGGGAAATCAGAATTAATTTTGAATAAACATTGCGAGTGATTTTATTGGGTGATTTTCATACCTACAGCATAGCATTTGTTAAAACCCATTTAGAACAAAATAATGTTTTGCATAAAACATAGCACACAAGTGCATTCAATTATTTTTTTAAAGCACTAGAAAAATCCAAACGGCACATTATATTTGAATATAATCATACATCTTTGAAGTTTTATTAAATTACATAGGAATACTGTTTTTTTAAGGACGTTATCATGAGTACATTTGTATATTGAAAGTCAAACTGTCAATGATTAAATTCAATTTCCAATAATTCGGCCACGTAGGATCAGAACTGATAACGTTTGAACCAGTGTAATTCAATCTGCTGTATAGAATAGACTTACTGTAAAATGGGAAGTTCTACCGTGTTGAAATTTCCCAATTTGCAGTAGCTCTGAAATCTACTTTTTAGTCTGTGTAATCTAGTAATCTACTGTTTAATCTGTGTAATCTAGAAATACATAACTTTTTTTTTAATTTGTGTGTAGATATTTCACACAAATTTTCACAACCAGAAGAACATGAGCACAGATTAAACGTAAGGTGGAATCAAAGTGCTATACAGCACAGATTAAACGTAAGGTGGAATCGAAGTGCTATACAGCACAGATTAAAACGTAAGATGGAATCAAAGTGCTATACAGCACAGATTAAACATAAGGTGGAATTGAAGTGCTATACAGCACAGATTAAACGTAAGGTGGAATCAAAGTGCTATACAGCACAGATGAAACGTAAGGTGGAATCAAAGTGCTATACAGCACAGATTAAACGTAAGGTGGAATCAGTGCTATACAGCACAGATTAAATGTAAGATGGAATTGAAGTGCTATACAGCACAGATTAAACGTAAGGTGGAATCAGTGCTATAAATCAGTGCTATACAGCAGATTAAACGTAAGGTGGAATCAAGTGTTGTTTTGGTTGTGGTATTTAATTTGAGTTTGATATGTTAATATGTGCATGCTATGTCATATTATATAAAATCTGACTTTGATAAATATTTCTTATATTTTCACACCAGATGTACCAAATGACAACAACTATTTGTTTCAGAAATGCATGTTACATACTAGTGGTTCCTGAGCTCAATTTTAAATTGTTTGTAAAAAAAGAAATACCAATGTAAGCGAAGCCAGTATTTCATTGATGGAACATTTTACATTTTAAATGTTTTGCGTTACACAATAAAGTATCACTATAGTTTGTCATTGTCTTGCTTTGCATCTTTTGTTAGGGAAAGTTCATTATTGATCAACCCGAAGTAAGAGGGCAGACTTAATCAGCGCCAGCATTGACTAAAGATGTCAGAATGTGATTTTTATACGCCCGTCAAATTTGACGCGAGTATTGTGGTATGGCGTTATCCGTCCGGCGTTAACTTTTGTTTGTCCGGCAATCTCCTCCAACATTTTTCGACCGATCTCTTTGAAACTTGGTATACATTATAACCATGATATGAAGTTGTGTCTCCCTTAAAAGAATTTTGATTCAACAATTTTTCCAAAAGTTATTGCCCTTTGTTCATTTCAGTATTTGATTTTTGTCCGGCAATCTCCTCCTACATTTTTCAACAGATCTCTTTGAAACTTAGTAGGTTCAATAATCATGATATATTGTTGTGTTTTCTTGAAAAGAATTTTGATTCAACAATTTTTGCAAGAGTAATTGCCCTTTGTTTATTTCAGTATTTGATTTTTGTCCGGCAATCTCCTACATTTTTCCACGGATCTCTTTGAAACTTGGTATTCGTCGATTTTGCAAAAGTTATTGCCGTTTGTTTACTTCAGTATTTTATTTTTTATCCGGAGATTTTCTCCAACAATTTTAGCCCACCATCATCTGATGATGGGCTATTCAAATCACCCTGCGTCCATCCCTGGTCCGTGGTCAGTCCTTAAAGGGCCAAGTGAGCTTAGGGCATGTTGCGGCGTCCGTCGTCAACATTTTACATTAAACAACGTCTTCTCAGTAACCAAAAGGCCTAGGGTGATGATATTTGGCCAGAAGCATGCTGGGATGAAGGGCTACCAAGTTTGTTCAAATAAATCACCTTGATTTATATTCAAGGTCACATGGGTTAAATATGTTTAAAACCTTTCAACAACTTCTTCTGAATAACCAAGAGGCCTAGGATGATGATATTTGACCTGTAACATGCTGGGATAAAGGGCTACCAAGTTTGTTCAAATAAATGCCCTTGATTTGTATTCTAGGTCACAGGGGTCAAATATGTTTAAAACCTTTTATCAACTTCTTCTGAATAATTGAGAGGCCTTGGATGATGATATTTGTCCAGTAACATGCTGGGTTGAAGAGCTACCAAGTTTGTTCAAATAAATGACCTTGAATTATATTCTAGGGCACAGGGGTCAAATATATTTAAAACATTTAAACAACTTCTTCTGAATAACCAAGAGGCCTAGGGTGCCTAAATTTGGCCAGTAACATGCTAGAATAAAGGGTTACAAAGTTTGTTCAAATAAATGACCTTGATTTATATTCTAGGTCACAGGGGTCAAATATGTTCAAAACATTTAAACAACTTCTTCTGAATAACCAAGAGGCCTAAGGTGATGATATTTGGCCAGTAGCATGCTGGGATGAAGGGTTACCAAGTTTGTTAGCTCACCTGGCCCGAGGGGCAAGTGAGCTTATGGCATGGTGCGGCGTCCGTTGTCCGGCGTCCGTCCGGCGTCAACTGTTTACTTTAAACAACTTCTTCTCAGTAATCAAAAGGCCTAGGGTGATGATATTTGGCCAGAAGCATGCTTGGATGAAGGACTACAAAGTTTGTTCAAATAAATGACCTTGACTTCTATCCAAGGTCACAGGGGTCAAATATGTTAAAAACATTTAAACAACTTCTGAAAAACCAAGAGGCCTAGGGTGATATTTGGCCAGTAACATGCTGGGATGAAGGACTACAAAGTTTGTTCAAATAAATGACCTTGACTTATATCCAATGTCACAGGGGTCAAATATGTTAAAAACATTTAAACAACTTCTGAAAAACCAAGAGGCCTAGGGTGATATTTGGCCAGTAACATGCTGGGATGAAGG
>NW_018407999.1:627188-628004 GCF_002113885.1 Mizuhopecten yessoensis
CCCCTGTGTGCAAGATGCATGCGTGTAGTGTATGTGTGTGTATTTTGGGAGGCTGCGATATGTTCGTGTTTGTCTCCTTGTGATAGCGCGGAACTGATGCCGACTTTATAGTGCTACCTCACTGAAACATACTGCGAAGACACCCAGCAGGACGCCCCACCCGGTCACATTATACTGACAACGGGCGAACCAGTCGTCCCACTCCTAATTTGCTGAGCGTTAAGCAGGAGTAGAAACTACCATTTTTAAAGACTTTGGTATGTCTCGGCCAGGGGACAGAACGCAAAGCCTTCCTCACAGGGGCGAACGCTCAACAATGGCCAAAAGTGAGGCATTGTCAAGGGAGACATTAGGAAGAAGAAAGTTATATAGAAAGGAGAGAAGAGATAAGGTCCCAAATTTAGTCGCCTCTTACGATCATGCTATTAGGGGCAGCAGGTACAGTTATTACGCCCTACCTGCAGGGTCTAGGTTCCCCTTGGTCCTGAGCTGTGCAGGGAAACTTTTGAGACTGATCAGGTAAACAACATGGCCGACAGGCAGCCTTTTTGATAGTGAGAGTTATTGCTATTTCCCAAGAAGTACCAGAGGGATCTTGCTCAAATTTATATGTAGGTTCCCCTTGGTCCCTTGTTGTGCAACAGTTCCTGAAATGGACGGTCGCTTGCTCACCAATGACGGTTAGCTCCAGTTACTAAAAGTTGTCAAAAGTGAGGTAGTCACTGGCCCAACAAAAATAGTTTGTGCGACTGTCGAAAAATTAATGAATAAAAGAAATTATAGTCCCTTCCACATTAACTGGGGGGGGGGGGGGGG
>NW_018407999.1:628214-631773 GCF_002113885.1 Mizuhopecten yessoensis
GAAGAACTAAACAGATCTTTCTCATATTGCAATGATCAATTCTATTTCTTTCACATTAAGTACTGTACTAGTAAATATGTGAAATGACAAACTCACTTTGAAGGTTGGCTTTCATACACATCAGTATTAAGTTTAGATCAAAAGTTACCTCAAGGTGCATTAACTGTTAACATGACTCGATCAAACAGATTAGAGGAAAGAAGAGAAAAGATCGAACTGACAAAGAACTAATGAAGATGGTACAATGGTGGGTGCCAAGATCCCTCTGGGATCTCTTGTTATAGCATGTCAGCTAACCACTCTTTGAATGATGCAGATCTTATTTCAGTGTAAGAAAGTATATAACACTTTATGGCATTCCACCTGTGTGTATTTTTCCGCCCTTCTTCTTAACTCACCTGGCACAAAGGGCAAAGTGAGCTTACATGTATGCAGTTGTGTGGTGTCTGTCTGCTGTTCAGTTTTTCTTCTCAATAACAAGCAGGCCTAGTAGGATGATGATATTTGTCCAATAGCATGGATGGGTTAGGGGCTACCAACTTTGTTCAAAAGAATGACTGACTTACTTTCAGGAAAGGTCACATGGGTCATATTTTCTTAAAGAAAAAAGGGGGTTAATGGTTAAGGTGTCTGACTTCTGCAATCACTAGCTCTCCACCACTGGGTTGCAGGTTTGAAGCTTATATGGGGCAATCGCCAGGTACAAATACTGGCTGCATGCCAATGTTTTTTCTCTGGCTTTCCTCCAACATTGAAACCTGGCATGTCTTTATATGACCATAACTGTTAATAGGACATGAAACAGGTTCCCCGATGAATGATGATTGGGTATCATGATTATATATATAACTTGAGTTAATTAATTTTCAAATTGTATAATGGCACAAGGTTAACAAAGTGTTTTTTTAATTTGGAAGTTAACTTACGAGAGTTAGATAACATGATAATCAACCATCACAAGTTTGGTGACCTTTTTCTCCCACAACACTAGGATATTACATCTAGAAAACCATGTTTCTCTTGTGAATACATTTTCCCGTTTCCGATCGGGGAAACAATTGCCAAGAACTAAGATGTCAATTATGGAAGATGACGTCGCAAAGCATCGTTTCCCCGACATAATTAGAAGATTGACCGATGAAATAAACTCCAAGGTGTTACACATTAGTGGGTTAGCAAAAATGTCAACCAACTTCTACATGTAGCGGGTTTATCCATTGAGTCCGTAGTGAGGAAATTACCTATACCCTATAGAGGTTGTAGGAGAAACAAACAAACCAACAAACCTAAACTCGGAACCGTGTAAGTCCTGGATTTATCGTGATTGTGATGTCACTTCCTGGACACGAGGAATTTTTGAGCTGCGATAATGATGAAAAAACATCAGTTTTACCGGTATTACTCAATGACGGATGTTTGCACGTTTTCAAGGCGGCGGAAAAGAAACATAGCGACAGATTGTCCAGAAGAACAATCGTTTTGCGATCATCGAGCAGGTTAGATGTGCATCAGCACAACCGGAATTTTCGTATGAGTTTTAATTTGGAAAAGGTAGGGTCAGCACCTATGGAAATTTAACATTAACATCGGACCCTGCTTGGAATTTCAAAACAAGATAAATACAAAAAGGTATAGGCAGTAACAGTTAGTGTCAGAATTATTTTATGACAAATAGGACCTCATTGACTTACACCTGTGTGAGTGTTAAAGGTGTGTTAATACAATTCCTCCTAGAGCATTTAAATGTCACAATTACAATAAAACTATATCATCATGTGCAACATCCAACTATTATTTTGATACCGAATACAACACTATTTCAAGAAAGAGTTGTTCTTTTCATTGAAGACTGACGCAGAAAGGTATGTGAAATTTCATTACTAATGAGAGAAATCCCATTATGGACACTTCAATTTGCATACTTCTACGTCTATTTTTCATACTTACTTAAAATTTGGCTACCAGTACCAATAATATCTTTCAACATTAGGAATTAAATAAACAAGCCATTCGGATTGATGAGTCTCGCCTGTGTCCCGCTTTGTTGACCATCAATGCACATATCGGTGAAATAATTTCATTCATGTGTGCATGCACACAACCACCCAAGAACGATAGAAATATGGAAAAAAAATGAAAAACTAAATGAAAATGGAAAAATATATATATACTGACACCGAAAGAAACGCAACCTCCAATTTTCAGTAACATTTTAATATTTCATTTAAATGTTCCAGTTAAATAACATAGCCAATTAAAGATACACATCTATGCTAGCGATAATCACTTTGGCAATACAACAGTCAAGACTGAAGAGGGGTTGGCCATTGGAATTTTCTGTCTCCAATAATGAGTATATGACCCCCATTAGCATTTGTTGCTGGTTGAATTCTGTGATGGATAGAGTTGATAAGATGGTTTATTTGTGCATAGGGATGTTCTGCAACCTTTCAAGACATGCCTGGCATAGATTGGGTAGAGTCTACATCTACATCTACATAGTAATGACACCTTCATCTATTTGAAGATCATGTCATGTGATAGTGGGTGCTAGGCCAAGCGAAGAAAAGATAAACAAGAGGCCCAGAGGGCCTGTATCGCTCACCTGAATATGTTTAAAATAATTGGTATGAAGTAGGTGCAGCTTTAAGTACATATGAAATTTCAGAAAGATCCATCCAGTACTTGAGATATAGCGAGAACAAACTTCAAACAGAGCAGAGCCCCACCCCTATATGCAACCTAGGGGGGTCATACCCACCAATTATACAAAATTGAGTCCCCTTCACACAAGGATGCTCCAGACTAAATAAGGATAAAATCCCATAATCCCGATGGTCGTAGAAGTATTTTAAAGGTTTTACCTCTATTTCTCCTATTTTGCCCGCCCTTCTGCCCCTTGGGAGACCACACCCACTGCATGCTTATACAAATTTGAGTCCCATTGATGCTCCAGACTAAATTAGGATAAAATCCCTTAATCTCTATGGTAGAAGAAGGATTTTAAAGGTTTTACTTATATTTCCCCTATTGGGCCCAGCCCTCTGCCTCCAGAGGGGTCAGATACACCGTTTATACAAGATTGAGTTCCTTTTGCCGAAGGATTCTCCAGACTAAATTATGATAATATCCCTTAATCCCTATGGTAGAAGAAGGATTATAAAGGTTTTACCTATATTTCCCCTATTGGGCCCCGCCCCTCAGCCCCCAGGAGGGCCACACCCACTGTTTTTATACAAAATTAGTTCTCCTTCACCAAAGGATGCACCACACCAAATATGGAACAAATCATTTCATTCCTACAGACGAAGAATTTAAAGAATAATTTGCTATGTTTCCCATATTTGGCCCCACCCCTCAGGCCCCTGGGGGGCCACACCCACGGTTTCTACAAAATTGGTTCCCCTTAACCAAAGGATGCTTCAGACCAAATATGGAACAAATACTTTCATTCCTACAGAAGAAGAAGGATTTTAAAGAATTGCTATATTTCCCCTATTGGGCCCGCTCCTCAGCCCCCAGGAGGGCCAGACCCACTGTTTATACAAAATTGGTTCCC
>NW_018407999.1:632669-636910 GCF_002113885.1 Mizuhopecten yessoensis
GAAGAACTAAACAGATCTTTCTCATATTGCAATGATCAATTCTATTTCTTTCACATTAAGTACTGTACTAGTAAATATGTGAAATGACAAACTCACTTTGAAGGTTGGCTTTCATACACATCAGTATTAAGTTTAGATCAAAAGTTACCTCAAGGTGCATTAACTGTTAACATGACTCGATCAAACAGATTAGAGGAAAGAAGAGAAAAGATCGAACTGACAAAGAACTAATGAAGATGGTACAATGGTGGGTGCCAAGATCCCTCTGGGATCTCTTGTTATAGCATGTCAGCTAACCACTCTTTGAATGATGCAGATCTTATTTCAGTGTAAGAAAGTATATAACACTTTATGGCATTCCACCTGTGTGTATTTTTCCGCCCTTCTTCTTAACTCACCTGGCACAAAGGGCAAAGTGAGCTTACATGTATGCAGTTGTGTGGTGTCTGTCTGCTGTTCAGTTTTTCTTCTCAATAACAAGCAGGCCTAGTAGGATGATGATATTTGTCCAATAGCATGGATGGGTTAGGGGCTACCAACTTTGTTCAAAAGAATGACTGACTTACTTTCAGGAAAGGTCACATGGGTCATATTTTCTTAAAGAAAAAAGGGGGTTAATGGTTAAGGTGTCTGACTTCTGCAATCACTAGCTCTCCACCACTGGGTTGCAGGTTTGAAGCTTATATGGGGCAATCGCCAGGTACAAATACTGGCTGCATGCCAATGTTTTTTCTCTGGCTTTCCTCCAACATTGAAACCTGGCATGTCTTTATATGACCATAACTGTTAATAGGACATGAAACAGGTTCCCCGATGAATGATGATTGGGTATCATGATTATATATATAACTTGAGTTAATTAATTTTCAAATTGTATAATGGCACAAGGTTAACAAAGTGTTTTTTTAATTTGGAAGTTAACTTACGAGAGTTAGATAACATGATAATCAACCATCACAAGTTTGGTGACCTTTTTCTCCCACAACACTAGGATATTACATCTAGAAAACCATGTTTCTCTTGTGAATACATTTTCCCGTTTCCGATCGGGGAAACAATTGCCAAGAACTAAGATGTCAATTATGGAAGATGACGTCGCATAGCATCGTTTCCCCGACATAATTAGAAGATTGACCGATGAAATAAACTCCAAGGTGTTACACATTAGTGGGTTAGCAAAAATGTCAACCAACTTCTACATGTAGCGGGTTTATCCATTGAGTCCGTAGTGAGGAAATTACCTATACCCTATAGAGGTTGTAGGAGAAACAAACAAACCAACAAACCTAAACTCGGAACCGTGTAAGTCCTGGATTTATCGTGATTGTGATGTCACTTCCTGGACACGAGGAATTTTTGAGCTGCGATAATGATGAAAAAACATCAGTTTTACCGGTATTACTCAATGACGGATGTTTGCACGTTTTCAAGGCGGCGGAAAAGAAACATAGCGACAGATTGTCCAGAAGAACAATCGTTTTGCGATCATCGAGCAGGTTAGATGTGCATCAGCACAACCGGAATTTTCGTATGAGTTTTAATTTGGAAAAGGTAGGGTCAGCACCTATGGAAATTTAACATTAACATCGGACCCTGCTTGGAATTTCAAAACAAGATAAATACAAAAAGGTATAGGCAGTAACAGTTAGTGTCAGAATTATTTTATGACAAATAGGACCTCATTGACTTACACCTGTGTGAGTGTTAAAGGTGTGTTAATACAATTCCTCCTAGAGCATTTAAATGTCACAATTACAATAAAACTATATCATCATGTGCAACATCCAACTATTATTTTGATACCGAATACAACACTATTTCAAGAAAGAGTTGTTCTTTTCATTGAAGACTGACGCAGAAAGGTATGTGAAATTTCATTACTAATGAGAGAAATCCCATTATGGACACTTCAATTTGCATACTTCTACGTCTATTTTTCATACTTACTTAAAATTTGGCTACCAGTACCAATAATATCTTTCAACATTAGGAATTAAATAAACAAGCCATTCGGATTGATGAGTCTCGCCTGTGCCCCGCTTTGTTGACCATCAATGCACATATCGGTGAAATAATTTCATTCATGTGTGCATGCACACAACCACCCAAGAACGATAGAAATATGGAAAAAAAATGAAAAACTAAATGAAAATGGAAAAATATATATATACTGACACCGAAAGAAACGCAACCTCCAATTTTCAGTAACATTTTAATATTTCATTTAAATGTTCCAGTTAAATAACATAGCCAATTAAAGATACACATCTATGCTAGCGATAATCACTTTGGCAATACAACAGTCAAGACTGAAGAGGGGTTGGCCATTGGAATTTTCTGTCTCCAATAATGAGTATATGACCCCCATTAGCATTTGTTGCTGGTTGAATTCTGTGATGGATAGAGTTGATAAGATGGTTTATTTGTGCATAGGGATGTTCTGCAACCTTTCAAGACATGCCTGGCATAGATTGGGTAGAGTCTTCATCTACATCTACATAGTAATGACACCTTCATCTATTTGAAGATCATGTCATGTGATAGTGGGTGCTAGGCCAAGCGAAGAAAAGATAAACAAGAGGCCCAGAGGGCCTGTATCGCTCACCTGAATATGTTTAAAATAATTGGTATGAAGTAGGTGCAGCTTTAAGTACATATGAAATTTCAGAAAGATCCATCCAGTACTTGAGATATAGCGAGAACAAACTTCAAACAGAGCAGAGCCCCACCCCTATATGCAACCTAGGGGGGTCATACCCACCAATTATACAAAATTGAGTCCCCTTCACACAAGGATGCTCCAGACTAAATAAGGATAAAATCCCATAATCCTGATGGTCGTAGAAGTATTTTAAAGGTTTTACCTCTATTTCTCCTATTGGGCCCGCCCTTCTGCCCCTTGGGAGACCACACCCACTGCATGCTTATACAAATTTGAGTCCCATTGATGCTCCAGACTAAATAAGGATAAAATCCCTTAATCTCTATGGTAGAAGAAGGATTTTAAAGGTTTTACTTATATTTCCCCTATTGGGCCCAGCCCGCTGCCTCCAGAGGGGTCAGATACACCGTTTATACAAGATTGAGTTCCTTTTGCCGAAGGATTCTCCAGACTAAATTATGATAATATCCCTTAATCCCTATGGTAGAAGAAGGATTATAAAGGTTTTACCTATTGGGCCCCGCCCCCAGGAGGGCCACACCTACTGTTTTTATACAAAATTGGTTCTCCTTCACCAAAGGATGCACCACACCAAATATGGAACAAATCATTTCATTCCTACAGACGAAGAATTTAAAGAATAATTTGCTATGTTTCCCATATTTGGCCCCACCCCTCAGGCCCCTGGGGGGCCACACCCACGGTTTCTACAAAATTGGTTCCCCTTAACCAAAGGATGCTTCAGACCAAATATGGAACAAATACTTTCATTCCTACAGAAGAAGAAGGATTTTAAAGAATTGCTATATTTCCCCTATTGGGCCCGCTCCTCAGCCCCCAGGAGGGCCAGACCCACTGTTTATACAAAATTGGTTCCCTTTTACCCAAGGATGCTCCACACTAAATATGGAACAAATCCTTTTATTCCTACGGAAGAAGAAGGATTTTAAAGAATAATTTGCTATGTTTCCCCTATTGGGCCCCACCCCTCAGGCCCCTGGGGGGCCACACCCACGGTTTATACAAAATTGGTTCCCCTTCACCCAATGATGCTTCAGACCAAATATGGAACAAATACTTTCATTCCTACAGAAGAAGAAGGATTTTAAAGAATTTGTTATATTTCCCGTTTGGCCCCGCCCCTCAGCCCCCAGGGGGACCAGACCTACGGTTTATACAAAATTGGTTCCCCTTCACCCAAGAATGCTTCAGATCAAATATGGAACAAATCCTTTCATTCCTACAGAAGAAGAAGGATTTTAAAAGAATAATTTGCTATGTTTCCCCTATTGGGGCACGCCTCTCAGACCCCAAATTTATACAAAATTGGTTCCCCTTTTTCCAAGGATGCTTCAGACTAAATATGGAACAAATCCTTTCATTCCTACAGGAGAAGAAGGATTTTAAAGAATTTACTATGTGTTTATTAGGCCCCGCCCCTTACGCCCCTCGGGGGCAAGACCCACGGTTTATACAAAATTGGTTCCCCTTCCTCCAAAGATGCTTCAGACCAAATATGGAACAAAATCCTTTCATTCCTACAGAAGAAGAAGGATTTTAAAGTATTTGCTATATTTAC
>NW_018407999.1:636987-663148 GCF_002113885.1 Mizuhopecten yessoensis
GGGGGTGCCAGACTCACCATTTATACAACATTTGTCCCATTTCCCTAAGGATGCTTCTTACCAAATTTGGTCAAATTCTGCTCGGTTGTTTATGACAAGTAGCGATTTTTAGGAAAAGTTGATGGACGACGCACCATGGGATAAGCTCACTTGCCCTTTGGGCATGTGAGCTAAAAAGGCAAATCATGATAGAAGATATAGGAAATCTGGAAGACCAAAGAAGTTTGCATTAGAGCTTACTGAACATGATGAAGTGAGAGAAAGTGTGAAATCAAAATGTTCAAAGGTGAAACACATTATCAGGAGCTATGGATAATGTCTCAAATACAGAGGCAATGAACAGAGTGCTTGATTTCTTTTTGGAACGACACCAGGAAAGAATAGTTGATGATGATCACGATGAGAGAACAGACTATTTCCACAACTTCTGGTTATATTCAAACAGCTAGAGAAGATGTTGAGCAACCAGTTTTTCTTACAGCTATTACATCTGTAAAGCTCCTGGCAAAGATTGTCAATGAACACTCAAATCTGTGCAAAAACTGTCACATTGAAGCTACCGAGAACTACAAATAGGACATGCATCTGTACTAATTTGTAGCTGATGCTGATTTACAGAATTGGCCGTCTTCACCATATTTACCAAATGAAAGGTTTTTGGTAACCATCGGATGGCACATGGTTATATGTGTTCTTGGATAATGCCCAATCAATTCAAGAGGCTGACTGAAGCAGCTCATATTTGACACTGAGTGAGGTTTTCCTTCATGACAATGTTGCACAAAATGTTTACCTAGCGGTTGCGTATGAGTACAACGATTCCTATAAGGATGCGTTGTCAACTGAAATGGTGACAGCTGTTATCAACATGAAGGCCAAATGGAGGATGTTGATGGGATCAAAATTTTCACAGATGCCCGTTGACACGGTTGGAGAAAAACTCACAAAAAAGACAGACTGATCTTGTTTGTATTGGGTATGAAATAATTACAAAAGATGATGATTTATATGCTCAGCGTCATGAAAAACTTGGAAGATCACAAATTACGACCAGTTATAAAATCGAAACCTTTCCATCAACAAGTACATCCGGGAGAACCATACCACGAAGGTAAACAGGTAGAAGAACTATTGAAAGGAGTAGCATTTGGTCCACAGTACGAGCATGGAATAACGTGGAACTCACAACTCTCTGACAAAGTGTCATCAATCAGAACTCATGTGCATTATTGCATCAGAGAATGTGATGGAAATGCTCAAAAACTCAAAGTCTGGACAATATTGTCCAGCATTATCAAAATGTGCGCACTGGTTGCTCAGAAAAATCAAACTGTAGGACATACCCCAACCACCAGCCATCAAAATGACAATCAAAGACCCAAAGGCTGAGCTTCTTCTGCGCAACACAATCCAGAAAAGTGCAATATACCAGAACCCAGAGGACTACATCATGGCCATGGACACATTCTATGTTTTGAACCTTTTTCATGACAAACGAATTGCATGTGGGAATGAAGAATACATCCGGAGAAGTCGTATGGCTGTCCTTCACAGGAATGAAAATGTAGATAGGCCCAACAGCAGTATTTGGAATCCACCAGAGGCCCAGCTTGCACCTCACATAGGTCCTAGACACCACAAAGGCATAACAGTGACTCAAGGCCATTCAAATGAAAAAACTTGATAGCCCTGCATCCAAACACGCTTTTATTCAGAAGTCACTAAACTATTTTTAACATATGTGACCCCTGTGACTTTTAACAAAATTGGTAGCCCTTCATTCAAACATGTTAATGGCCAAATATCAACATTGTGGGCCTCAGGGTTATTTAGATATTTAAAAGATATCTTGGATATGAAAGTCAATTCATTGTAGCAAACTTAGTAGCCCTTCATCCTAACATGCTAATGGCCAAATATCATCACCTTGTGTATTTTGGTTATTCAGAGGGCGTCGTTTTGAACATGTTTAATCCCTGTGACCTTGAATATGAGTCATGGTCATTCATTTAAAAAATACCTTGGTAGCCCTTCATCCAAGCATGTTAATGGTCAAATATTAACATTCTGGGCCTCATGGTTATTCAGAAGTCATTTAATTTTTTTATACAAATTTGATCCCTGTGACCTTCAATATGAGTCAAGGTCATTCATTTAACAAACTTGCTAGCCCTTCATCCTAGCATGCTCCTGACCATATATCAACATCCTGGTCGCTTTGGTTATTTAGAAGAGGTTTTTTAAAGTTCTTATTAGACAATTAACCTCCTGTGACCTTGAATATGAATGAAGGTCTTCATTGGAATAAACTTGGTAACCCTTCATCCCATCATGCTACTGGCCAAATATCATCACCATGGGCATTTCGGTTATTCAGAAGAAGTAGTTTAAAGATTTTAACATATTTGACCCCTGTGACCTTGAATATGGGTGAAGGTCATTTATTTTAACAAACTTAGTAGCCCTGAATCTCAGTTTGCTTCTGGCCAAATATCATCACTTCAGGCCTTGTGGTTATAAGTAACCACAGGGCCAGGTGAGTTAAAAATCGTTCCTTCAGGATTTTTTCCTACAAATATTTCTGTTGACTTGCCACATGGTTGTTGGAATATCATCAGGCATTCATCACAGGTTTGTTTCTTTTAAGTATTTTAATTTCATATATTTTTGTTACAGTCACTCATTGTTCATTTACTTTCTATATTGATGTTAGATATATATATAGAGTTAGATGTAATATGTCCATTTTAATGTTAGATATATATATATAGAGTTTGATGTAATATGTCTATTTTGATGTTAGATATATAGAGTTAGATGTAACATGTCCATATTGATGTTAGATATATAGAGTTAGATGTAATATGTCTATTTTGATGTTAGATATATAGAGTTAGATGTAATATGTCTATTTTGATGTTAGATATATAGATATAGAGGTAATATGTCCATATTGATGTTAGATATATAGAGTTAGATGTAATATGTCAATATTGATGTTAGATATATAGAGTTAGATGTAATATGTCAATATTAAGAACATATGTCTATTTTGATGTTAATATTTTAAAGGTGTATCCAGATCGGACTACCGTAGTTTGACAAAGGGAACATTACAGCTTGACTGGTTATGTTGCCACTGAACCCAACCGGATGAGCCATCCACTGTAGTAGACTCACACGAGTCGTTCAACATATCAACATCATTCACAGATGTTATGCCAACACATGAGGATTCCTTGCCACTGGACACATCAGCACTGGATGATGTGGAACCTACAACATCACAGCTTCTGAAGAAGGTTGGAAGGGCTGAGTGTTCCTGAAAGTAATTCTATGGACAAGGTAATCTGTAATATGTGATTAAAAAGCATTTGTAAGATGTGATAAAAAATCAAAAATATTTAAAGTTGAAAGAAAATTTAGTGTATATATTGTGTTATTAGTGCCTCTTTTTAATGTATATAGTGCTTTGTTTATCTGTAATATGTGATTAAAAAGCATCTGTAAGATGTAATAAAAAACATTTAAATTTGACAGTTTTACATATATTGTATAAATTATGCCTGTGTTTAATTATTATAGTGCTGTGTGGTAGATGTGTTAATAGAAAACAGTTTTCAGAAAAGAGTAGAAATGAGACTTTGTTGTCAATCAGGTTGTCAATGTCGGCAGGTACACCTCAAGCAACCCAAGCGTGGCGATAATTGGCACAACTAATTATCCCAAACACGTGTATAGGTCGAAGCCACCATATGCGTACTTTTGTGTACACATAAATCGTGACGTCATATTGCAAATGGGCTACGACGAAAGCTGTGTTTACAGAGATTTTTACGGAACGGGAAAGAGAAATGTAACTTGTAACATTCATTTATATTTTGATTATTTTTTTTATATGTCGCGAAACGTCTTGTTAATTTTGTCCCGAAACGACTTCGGGCCTCCCGAACCGACTTGTTACTGAAACGACTAGCATTCTTTGTATCCATCGTCGCGCTTCACAAGTTGTTGGACTTCATCATTCATTTCTTTTGCCGTGATGTGTTTTCCTTCGGGCTAAACTGGATTTGCTTCGTCTGGATCCTCTTAGCCTTAAGAAAATGCTTCCCAACATTTCGGTGGTAGAAAAATCTAGTACGCCGTTCCCGGACTAAAATGCCGTATTAGGGAAATATGTATTGTAATTTCTCAACAACGAGATCGTTATTTTCATTGGTTTAAAGTTTAATCAAACCAAACAATCGTTTTCTAAATGTGATACTTAGGATGAATACTTTAAATCGTCTGTTAATTTTGAAACTGACGATCATGTGTATGTCAAGGGGTAATAACTTGAGCGCCATTCTCAACCGTGAAAATTACGGTTTTCACATATTATTAGAAATTTAGAAACCCATAACACGTTATTTTCAGAAATATAGAACAAAAATACCTTACTTTTTAAAATTTCTACTGTTTGTTTAATACACGTGTTTATGTCTGGTTGTTAAGCACACGTGTTAACGATTGTTTTGTTTACTTTTTTATTGAGTAGTTTTCAAAATTTCAGCAAAACAAACAACAGTAAGGAGCTCTTTGATTTCATAATTTTAACTGCGGTTTACAAAAACAAAAACAATACGCTTGGAGATGCTCCGAGTACCTCAGTGAGGAGCTCAATGTTTTCATAGTTTCAACAATGAGGGTTACAAAAACAACAACAATCGGAGTAGCTCCGAGGAGCTCTGTGTATTTGAGGGAAAACAAACAAATGCGTTTAAATGGGTGACATCAACATCCAACTCATCAAATTTCTCATCATGTCATCGACTGACAGTTGTGTCGTTTGTTTGGGAACCGTTCGTCCCCGACAGGAGGGTCTCGAGTGTGACAGGTGCTCAAAATGGCAACACAGAACCTGCAATTCCGGTGAGTACTCATTATTAACTTAATCAATATATTGATATTTATATGCATTTTTATTGAAAATCTGTTTTATACATATAGATATATAAGTTGCAACTAGTTTCTTTTATGAAGACAATTCTCTTGAGAGAGTTACAAACATATAATCAGTACAAGGTTAAATTATCTAAATCAATTTTGCACCATTTCTCATTTTAAAACATGTTTGACTATAATTTTACTATATAAAGAAGTATTTTGATTTCATCTATTTTTGTAACAGTCATTCATTGTTAATAGGTATTAAATAACTTTAATTAGTTAATTTATTGCCAGAGGTATCCGGACACCAGAATCAGGGGATGTGGATTTCACTGGGCACAGGCAGTGTTCAGGAAAGTCCAAGAGCTTGACCTACAGGTATTTATCTCCAAGATGACCTTACCATACTACAAGTTCAATTTGCATAGATACCCAATGATCTTATCAGTAGCTTATCACATTTTAAATAAAACCATTTAATATACAGCTCTTTAACATTTTCACTTACTCAATATACAAATGTACTAATATTAACTTTCAGACTGATTACAACGAGAGAGGAGATGTTTACGCTCATCTGCGTCGGGTGCTCTTCTTACCCTTTCTACCAGAATAGCAGATCACGGAGACCTTTCATCGGTTAGCAGACCATGCAACATCAGCATCCTTGGTTCAGCTGATAGAAAATATTGAACGAACCTGGATCAGAAGCAGGTGTGTTAAAAAACAATAAGTGTATAAGTTACAAATCAGTGATTCAAACTATAACAAGAACTATAATCAAACAACACTGAAACTCCATATTCTCAATTAAAAAAGAAAAATCACAACCTTTGAGAGTTGCTTATTTAGTCTATGTCACTTATCATTTCCTTTGTTTTCCAGGATATTCCCCATCAGGACTTGGTCTGTATACATGCGATCGATTAGAACTAACAATGTGGAGAGCTGTCATAACAGATTGAACAACAGAGGAGCTGTTCCAATGTACCTGCTGATGGAGGAACTATTCAGGAGAGCGACTGCAATCCCTCTGCAGTGCCAGATGGTGAGCGAGGGAGAGTTGGCGCGCTTCCAGCGTAAAAAGAGTCTTCCAGCGTAAAAAGAGTCGCTCAGCGCGATGTGTTTGCTCTTCGGAAACGCTATTCAGACGGTGACCTTACAACATCTCAGCTTCTGAAGAAGGTTGGAAGATACCTTCACTGAAAGATTGAGTATTGACAATAAATAGTGTTGGTTGTGGCCCTGAAAGAAGTTCTATGGACAAAACAGTTAACAGTCAATTTAGTTTTATAAGTGTCTCTTTTTAATGTATATAGTGCTTTGTGTATCTGTAAAATGTAAGATTTGATAAAACAACACAAATATTTTAAAGTTGAAAGTGAATTTAGTGTATATATTGTGTTATTAGTGCCTCTTTTTAATGTACAATATATATAGTGCTCTGTGTATCTGTAATATGTGATTAGAAAGCATATGTAAGATGTGATAAAAAAACACATTTAAATTTGACAGTTCATTTATTATATATATTGTATAAATTATGCCTGTATTTAACTACTATAGTGCTGTGTGATGAGACTTTGAAGTTAGCTGAGGTGTCACATATAATGAACATTAGTTTGATAATTATTATGTTTTTTTCTGTTTGAAGGATAGATTGGTATACTTATACTGATTATAGTTTCTTGGTGTGGATCATGTGTAATAACCTTGTTGTACTCTGTAACTCTGTATTTAATTCTGTGCATATTTATTTCCTCCTGTAAATTGTTTAAAAAAACTGAGGCCTTAGGAGGGCAGGGTCCACGTCTTAAGTCCTGGGTACACATACCACATATTAATAATACTGTGTAGCTAATACTTTCCATAATTTACTTTCAATTTTTATACAACAATGTACATCATATTGTTACCTTTGTTTATTTATGTGTTAATTTGTTTATAATTATTTATTGTTACAAACTTTGTTACATATGGTATACATTTTTATATTGTATAATACTTGTTATATGAAATAAAAATACAATCAAACATTTGTTGTTGTCCTCTTGATTACAGAAAATGTGTGAAAATGCAGACACACCCTACTAGTTTACATTGAAAAAATTGGGTACTTTTTATGTGCAGAATTTACTGTCAAATTAGTACTTCTGTAAAAAGGGAAACTTGATCAAGTTGGCCACATTAATAGGGAATGGAGTCAAATGAAAACATGTTATCACGATATCAAACAAGGAACCTTTAATAACAAATGAAATCATGTAACAATAATTGATTGGTTGATTAATTGATATTGACCGCGCGTTCAGTACTTGGTGTTCGTTCCTCTCATTATTTAATAATGGGATTAGTTTCATCAGGTAAATGTCGGCAGATACCCCCCTCAAACAATCCAAACGCGGCGCTAATTGGCAAAACTAATTGTCCCAAGCACGGGTAGGTCGTACTACAGGTCATCAACTGTAAATCAAGCCACCATATGCGTACTCTTGTGTACACATAAATCGTGATGTCATTGCTAATGGGCTACGACGAAAGCTGTTTTTACAGAGATTTTTTACGAAACGGGAAAGATAAATGTAACTTGTAACATTCATTTATATTTTGATTAGATTTTTTTATATGTCCCGAAACGACTTTAGTAACTCCCGAATTGTCTTAATTTATTCCCGAAACGACTAGCATTCGTTTTGTACCCTTGATAAAGAAAGATCACTCAGTTTTCATTTAATAATCTTCAATGTTTCTACACGTCTTTGACTTTCAATTCCCTACAAAATACTTTTTTTATAACAATTGATTGAATCTGAGAATTATCCTTATCATAACTCATCAATTGTTATTATTAAAAGCTTAACGGCCCATCAACACGGATTGGTCATTAGGGCCAACAAATGGTCTAAAAACAACCAATGCAAAGTTTGTTTGTTTGATTTTGTTTAACGTCCTATTAACAGCTAAGGTCATTTAAGGACGGCCTCCCCTGTGTGCAAGATGCATGCGTGTAGTGTATGTGTGTGTATTTTGGGAGGCTGCGATATGTTCGTGTTTGTCTCCTTGTGATAGCGCGGAACTGATGCCGACTTTATAGTGCTACCTCACTGAAACATACTGCCGAAGACACCCAGCAGGACGCCCCACCCGGTCACATTATACTGACAACGGGCGAACCAGTCGTCCCACTCCTAATTTGCTGAGCGTTAAGCAGGAGTAGAAACTACCATTTTTAAAGACTTTGGTATGTCTCGGCCAGGGGACAGAACCCAAAGCCTTCCTCACAGGGGCGAACGCTCAACAAATGGCCAAAAGTGAGGCATTGTCAAGGGAGACATTAGGAAGAAGAAAGTTATTTAGAAAGAAGAGAAGAGATAAGGTCCCAAATTTAGTCGCCTCTTACGATCATGCAATTGGGGGCAGCAGGTACAATTCTTACGCCCTACCTGCAGGGTCCCAATGCAAAGTTAAAACATCAAACAAACTTAAAGGTTAATAGACAAACGTCAATTTGAACATTGAAAGTGGCCGTGATTATTCTATTAAAAAGACCAACAGCTTTCAGATGTGCTTTACTGTAAATGGTTCCTGACACGCTGTACAACTCATCAAACGCCACAAGCTTATTAGATGTAAAAGGTAAATGATGCTCCATTATTTTTCTTTAATCCTTTGTTGATACAGCTGCAAACCCATGAGTGTTAACCATGATTAATTATAATTAGGCAATTAATATGATGGTTCATGTACCTTGTTCACTCTAGTGATAGCATTTAACAATTATTTGCATCAAAGTTGCTCAAAATATGTACAAACATAGTTACATGCACAGCTGACCGAATCATTGAATGCTGTAAAAAGTTCATTACTACGAAGTTGGTCAAGGTGATTCAAATGAAAACAAGAGGCCCAATGCGCCTGAATCGCTCACCTGGTATTAATCTCACACTTGTAATCTTAAAAGTGGCTAAAATACAGCTACAGGCAGAATATCAGTGTTTGATTCATAAGAACCTATTAAAAGATTTAAACATATGACGCCTGTGACCTTGAATGTCCAACAAGGACATTAGGTTGAACAGAGTTTAGAAGAAGTCGTATAAGTAAAGATCATTCATTTGAATAAACTTTGTTGCCCTTTTTCCCAGCATGCTACTGGCCAAATATCATCATCCTAAGGCTTTCGGTTATTGAGAAGTTGTTTAAAGGTTTTAAACATATTTGACCCCTGTGACCTTGAAAATAAGTAAAGGTCATTCATTTGAACAAACTTGGTAGCCCTTAATCCTGGCATGTTACTGGCCAAATATCATTATCCTAGGCTTCTTAGTTATTCAGAAAAAGTTGTTTAAAGATTTGTTAAGACAATTGACCCATGTGACCTTGAAAATGGACGAAGGTCATTTATTTGAACAAACTTGGTAGGCCTTAATCACAGCATGCTACTGGCCAAATATCGTAACCCTATGCCTCTTGGTTATTCAAAATAAGTTCTTTAAAGGTTTTTAACATATTTGACCCCTGGGACCTTGAATATAAGTCAAGGTCATTCATTTGAATAAACTAGGTAGCCCTTCATCCCAGCATGCTACTAGCCAAAAATCATCACTCTGGGCATTTTGGTTATTCAGAAGAAGTTGTATAAAGATTTTTTAAGACAATTGACCCCTGTGACCTTGAAAATGGACGAAGGTTATTCATTTGAACAAACTTGGTATACCTTCATCCCAGCATACTACTGGCCAAATATCATTATCCTAAGCCCCTTGGTTATTCAGAAGAAGTTGTATAAAGATTTTTTAAGACAATTGACCCCTGTGACCTTAAATTTAAGTAAAGGTAATTCATTTGAACAAACTTGGTAGGCCTTAATCACAGCATGCTACTGGCCAAATAGCATCATCCTAGGCCTTTTGGTTATTAAGAAGAAGTTGTTTAAATTTTTTAACATATATGACCCCTGTGACCTTGAAAATAGGTGAGGGTCATTAATTTGAACAAACTTGGTATACCTTCATCCCAGCATACTACTGGCCAAATATCATTATCCTAAGCCCCTTGGTTATTCAGAAGAAGTTGTATAAAGATTTTTTAAGACAATTGACCCCTGTGACCTTAAATTTAAGTAAAGGTAATTCATTTGAACAAACTTGGTATACCTTCATCCCAGCATACTTCTGGCCAAATATTATTATCCTAAGCCCCTTGGTTATTCAGAAGAAGTTGTATAAAGATTTTTTAAGACAATTGACCCCTGTGACCTTAAATTTAAGTAAAGGTAATTCATTTGAACAAACTTGGTAGTCCTTCATCCCAGCATACTTCTGGCCAAATATTATTATCCTAAGCCCCTTGGTTATTCAGAAGAAGTTGTTTAAAGGTTTTAAACATATTTGACCCCTGTGACCTTGAAAATAAGGCAAGGTCATTAATTCGAACAAACTTGATAGCCCTTCATCACAGCATGCTACTGGCCTAATAACATCATCCTAGGCCTTTTGGTTATTAAGAAGAAGTTGTTTAAATTTTTTAACATATATGACCCCTGTGACCTTGAATATAAGTCAAGGTCATTCATTTGAACAAACTTGGTAGCCCTTCATCCCAGCATGCTACTAGCCAAAAATCATCACTCTGGGCATTTTGGTTATTCAGAAGAAGTTGTTTAATGGTTTTAAACATATTTGACCCCTGGGACCTTGAATATAAGTCAAGGTCATTCATTCGAACAAACTTGATAGCCCTTCATCACAGCATGCTACTGGTCAAATACCTTAACCCTAGGCCTCTTAGTTATTCAGAGGAAGTTGTTTAAGGGGTTTTAACATATTTGATCCCTGTGACCTTGAATATAAGTCAAGGTCATTCATTCGAACAAACTTGATAGCCCTTCATCACAGCATGCTACTGGCCAAATAGCATCATCCTAGGCCTTTTGGTTATTAAGAAGAAGTTGTTTAAATTTTTTAACATATATGACCCCTGTGACCTTGAAAATAAGGCAAGGTCATTAATTCGAACAAACTTGATAGCCCTTCATCACAGCATGCTACTGGCCTAATAACATCATCCTAGGCCTTTTGGTTATTAAGAAGAAGTTGTTTAAAGTAAAATATTGACACCGGACGACGGACGCTGCACCATCGCATAAGCTCACTTGGCCGTTCGGGCCAGGTGAGCTAAAAACCAATTATAGTCCTTCATCCAAGCATGTTTCTGGTCAAATATAAATCTTTGGTATTTGGTTATTCAGGAGAAAATATTTAACGATTTTAAACATATTTGAACCATATGACCTTGAATAAAGGCAAAGGTAATTCATTTTCAAGACTTTGTAGTCCTTCATAAAAGCATGCTTCTGGCCAAATACCAACATTCCGGGCCTTATGGTTTTTCAGAATAAGACATGTATAGGTTTTAAATATATTTGACCCTGTGAATATCGGTCAGGGGCATTCATTTGAACAAACGAGGTAGCCCTTTATGCTAGCATGTCACTGCTTAAATATCATCATCCTGTGCCCTTTGGTTATTCAGAAGTCGTTTAAACTTGGCCCTTCAAGTGAGCTACAAAATGACAACCGGTAAATTTGTCACTGATTAAAAAACAAGAGATCCCAGAAGGGATCTTGGCGCCCTTTATTTTATTTTTTTTAAGAAAGATCCCTTTAGCACTTCCGGAGAAATAGCGATAACAAACTTTCACTATCGAAATCCAAGATGGCTGCCTGTCGGCCATGTTGTTTATCTGATCAGTCTCAAAAATTGCCCTGCACAGCTCAGAACCGTCCTCAGCGGACGACTTTGACTTTATAACTGGTGGAGTCTTCGAAACACCCAGGTCAGAGAAAAAGAGAGCCAGGCAGGACTCGCCCCTATGTGATCAAAATGTAAGTAATAATATCAATAACCATGTCGTTATCATCAAGTCAAATACAGTAAGACTTGCAAACAAAACCCAATACTGATTCAAAAGTTGGTTTCAGAAGCAGCTGAGTATCCTACGAAGAACATCGGGGGAATGGGGAATGGATACCTATTGATCACATGTGCCGACGAGAAACAAAAAAATACCCTTCTTCGCTAAACAACTAGGTGAGTTTAAGATCTCAGTAAAAGTACCGGCGTCTACGGACAGATCGGAAGGAGTCATATATGGGGTGAGTTCGGACATGTCCGAGGACGATATTTTACAAGTCCTAGGACAGGAAGGTGTTGTTAAGGCGACTAAGATGAAAGGAAAAGAGTATGGTGACACTTCTAAAAGTACCACTGTAAGGCTGTCATTTAATTAAAGGGAACTGAAACTGCCTGAGCGGGTAACAATAGGTTACCGCTCATTTAAAGTAAAAATGTATGTGCCACCTCCAGTGTAAAATTACAGGTGAGTGAGCACTGCTCGCGAAGAGAAGCTATACGTACCATAAAAAAATCATTTTGACAAGCCGTATCCGGGGCTACTACCGATACTGGCAGCGTGCCAAACCCTTTGCCTTATACGGGGTAGCTGACTTTAACGCATCGACAAGTCCGTCCGCCACAGAACAACAGGAACCTGTTGTTAATGTACCTGTGAAAAAAATGCTATTAATAGCGGTCTCCGTCATCGCCAAAATACAAGCAGGCTTGAGTTGGTCGGAGATCTTGATATATATGCTACAACAGGCGGCTGAGGTAGTGATATGTGTTAAGGTGGACACCTCTTTAGTGACAAGTACACAAATCGTGTGACATGTATCCCAAACCCATCACCGGTATAGGCATCCTACAATGAAATGCCAGGAGCATAATCAGGAATGGAAACGAGTTTTTAAAATTTATTGAAAGTAGACCGGAAATTAATGTTATGTCTACAAGAAAAATGGCTTGGAAATGACATTTGTTTTTATATCCCGTGTTTTTATCCACCAATACAAAAAAAACCGGCCAAATAATACAGGGGGGTGTAGCCATATATGTAAAAGAAACACTGATTTTCCACGAGTTGAGTATAGTCAGTTTAACTATGGAGGTTGTGGGTGTCGTTATAAAATTGCATGACAAATCCGTCAGTATCATTAATATATATAATACATGTAAAACTAATAAATGAGAAGATTATACTGAACTCAATACATACATCAATACGCCATACATATTGTCTGGTGCTTTTAACAGTCATCATACCTCCATGGGGTGGAGATAGAGGTGACGTAAACGGAAAGGTCTTAAACGATTATATTAATACTTTTCACAAAACCATACTAAATGACGGATCTGGTACGAGAGTAGCTCCAAATACTCTAGAAATATCACCCATAGACCTGACAATGGTTACACCAGAGATATCGGGTAAATGTTTGTGGAGTGTCCATGATGACAATTTTGATAGTGACCACTATCCTATTATTATGAAATACAGACGCATGCCTACTATTAACTATACAAATACAAAGCCCCAGTGGAATTTGGCAAAAGCTAACTGGGAGGGCTATAATGTCATCAAGTGCAAGGTAGATAACTCGTGCACTCCTAAGTGATAATATATAAGAAAGCCATGGAAGACTCTTAAATCGTATTTATAAAATTGCTACTGATTTTATTCCTATTAAGCAGAAAAAGATTACTAACAAATCTGCAGTACCTTGGTGGGACGGGGAATGCTCACGTGTTGCATGTGGGAAGCAGAGCTTATAATAAAGCACGGAGAAGTTTTAACCAATATGATGTACAGGTTTATCGGCGGAAGAGGGAACATTTTCAAAAGGTTATCAATGATACCAAAGAAAATTACTTGAAAGATTACTGTAATGATATAGATACAGATACTTCTTTGAACAAAGTTAAAAACATGAGGAATATCAATAAGAATAATCAAATACCAGCTTTACTGGACACCACTAAAACATCTATAAATACTTACACAAAATGTAATCTTTTTTTGCAGCATCGTTCGCATCAGTAAGCAAAACAACTAATTACAGACAAGAATTTCTTGAAAAAAAGAAAGAGTTTGACGAGTTAAACAAAGACTATAAATGAAACCATACCATCAGATGAGGTCATAAATGAACTCTTTAACATACAGGAAGTTATCGACGCACTAAGTCAAACGACAAATAGTAATATGCCTTGTATACAAATTAAAGTATTTCTCCAAAAAGGTCATACTAGACTTTTTTAATTTAGTTTGGGTAAATAAAAAAATACCCAAAAAATGGAAACATGCCATTGTTACACCAATTTTTAAGAACGGTAAAACCCCTAGCCTGACACTATCATACATGCCTATATCACTGATATCAACAATGTGCAAACTTATGGAGAAAATGGTCAATAAAAGGCTAAAATGGTTTTTAGAGACAAATAACTTACTAACAATCAATCAGTGGTGTTTTAGGAAAAATAGATCTACTATTGATCAAATTATTAAGTTAGAGAACGAAATTAAGAAATCTAATCTCAACAAAGAAAATGTACTTGCTGTTTTTATAGACTTTGAAAAAGCTTTTGACATGATGTGGAAAGATGGACTACTTTATAAAATGAAACATATGGGCATACATGGAAACATGTATGGTTTTATAAAGGATTTTCTACAAGATCGATCTATACAGGTACGTATCGGAGATATATGCTCCGATACAAAAATAATAGAGAGCGGTATCCCCCAGGGCTCAGTTATCAGCCCAACACTTTTTAACATATGTATAAACGACATTTCTGACTGTCTTATTAATAAAAATAATTGAGGACGTGTTTGATGATATCTTGGATACATATTCTCTCCAGCTGTTTCTTTTGTCAATTTTAATTGATCGCCGAGCCTTTGCCCGCCAAATTTTAAATTCACTAGTTTGAAGCAGTTGGGCAATTGAAGTAGCGTCCTAGAGCAGCTGCCCGATTACTGCATGTTTTAAAAGATTCTTCAGATAAAAGGAACTTCGTAGGTTTTGGAACGGATTTTGAAATTGTCTTTTGGGCAATAGAAGTGAGTGTTTCAGTAAAAGTGTTGATAGGGTCGTAGGGATTTTGCTGTATGGGTCGCCTGTACAGCCATTTTTGCCGATTCCAAGTCTGCTCTTCGTCGTGGATCGACTATCGTCATTACTATGAATGTTCGTCGCTTCCTGATATCCGGCAATCGCCTGTTCCGGTTACCCAACGGTTGTTATGCCACCAGAGGAAATAGGTGTTGGTTAGTCCGGCCCCGCTTTTCCCTCACTGTATCCGTACTGGATCGGCCAGTTGGATAGCCCTTATGCTGCTGCATAAAAACGGCATTTTTTAAGGCCACCAAAATTTTCTAAAAGGGTCTAATTGAACTCGTCAAAAACGTAATATTATTTTTATATTAACCAGAGGTGTATGTTATGAGAGTTTTAAGTTTTGTTTATTTTATATAATTGGTTTTATTTATTGTATATTATTAATATTACCCCTATTCGCTGTGTTAGATAAACAGATATTGACTATTAGTACAAGATTAATTTAGCCCGTTATTCCTACCTAACTAAAAGGTCCATATAGCATTGTCGGCTTCCCTCCTTTACCCGCGCTAACCTTGTAGGGTTTTACGCCGAATGAGCTAAAGGACCTATTTAATGGGTCTTACAATTCAGTTAATAATGGTAATAGGTTCTGTCCTAATTTATTATCCATCGTTTAGGCTTTGTACAGCCTACAAACGGCGTACTGCTTCAGACTTTATATAGTGCCATCTCACTGAAATACCATGCCGACGGCACCCAGCACAGCATCACCCCTGCCGGTCACATTATACTGACAACGGGTGAACCAATTGCCTTGGTAACGGTAGTACACATTGGAAGATGAGATGATACGTGACAGGCTCATGTAGAGAAGCTTGCTCCTTTCTTCTCCGAGAGGCTTGATCAAGAAAAAATCAGAGTATGTATGGGAGGAAACTGTTCACGGAGAAGCGTGTTTGAAAATATAAAGACAATTTTGTCAAAAGCACCCATGTTTAAATACTTTGATCCAGAAAAGGATACTCTCCTACAGTGTGATGCCTGCGCTATCACAAGGAGACCAACACGAACATATAGCAGCCTCCAAAAACACACACGCATGCATTTTGCACACAGGGTAGGCCGTCCTTAAATGACCATAGCTGTTGATAGGACGTTAAACAATACTAAACCAAACTGAGCAAGGCGTGCTTATCTACTACAGAAAAAACAGCCTGTTGCGTATGTGCCAAGATCCATTACAGAAGAAACGAAGCAGAACTAGGCTCAAATTGAGAAGGAGATTCTTGCTGTGGTGTTTGTGATGCAGATATTTGAACAAAACACTTATCGACGACATATACTTGTAAAGTCAGATCACAAGCCTCTAGGGATGCAACAAACGTGTATTGTTTTACGTCCCAACGACAATTTTAGCCTTTTAGGGCCGAACAACAGTGTAAAAATTGACATTCACAAAAACCTGAATACACAAAAGATTAAAATGTGTGAAGGTGTCAAAATATATCAATGGCAAACGAATTGTTAAATCGATTTTACAGAGGTGAACCCCCTTATTGAGTCAACAGTCCAGGTCATAGAGAAGTTGTCAAGACAATATATCAGGTGAGAACTAAGGCAAGTTCCTTAGTCAGGTTCCGAGGTCACCTCAGGTAGACAGTTCAGGGTTGGTTACTTTTGAGTTTGAAGGTCATACAGTTAAAGATGGTGTTAATCAGAGGTGAGAGGCAGAGTGTAGGCAGTTTGTAGGCTTCCTAGTTGAGGGACTTAGGAATAGATTCATAGACAAGGGGGATGCTATTGTTTTGTCAGCCCTGACCAGGCTATCTGATCCCTCTCTAGTTAGTCGATCGTCACAGTGAGGTGCTAGGGGACTCAGTAGAAATAGTAGCCAAGTACTTAGGCACAGTTGTAGGGTCTGGGTCAGTTTCAGGTGTTAGGCAGGAGTTCCAGTTTTCTAGAGTTGGCTAAGGTTCAGGTGTTAGGAAATAGGAAGGTATTTTGTAAAGTTCAGGATGTAGTCCAGTTGGCATTTAGAAATAGGGATAGCTGTCCAGTTGTAGCAGGGACTGCTGAAACTCCTAGTTGTTCCAGTATCAACAGTGGACTGCGAACGAGGCTTCAGTCGCCAGAACCTCATAAAGACAGACCTAAGGATTGATTCTCAAAAAGTTGTTATTCCCATCAGTGAGCGTAATTATCGATTGGTGTACAAGGATGCAGTAATTTATTTTGGTCGCTTTTGTGTCCCCATCTAAAGGACACGAAATCAAATCCTCAGTTATACATGGTGTTCCCATATTAATAGCCTCTTACGATACATGCAGTGGGTAACAGCAGGTGTATTCTTTTCTCGATCCCCGACCCGCTGGCGTGGTGTTTGATATTACATTAAAATGATTCTGTAGACAGAATATTTATATGGAGTTTTTAAAGCAACATAAAATATAAATTACTGTTGTAACTCTACATAAGCAAGCTGACAACGTTTGATATATCTTGAAACTTTCTGAAAATTTCGCAATTTCAAATTGAAAATATCACTACGCGTACGTCATGTATATCAATGACATATTAAGTATCAAATAACACTTATTAAGGAGGTCCATTACGGTTATCAGCAGTAATAACAAATATCATATATACAGTTCTTGTTCGTTTTTATGTATCTACATATGAGGAAAAAAATAAAGAAATTGAAGTAGGGACCGAACGAATGTTGACCGCACCTTTAGAGCGCCACCACTAGTGTATTCCGAATTTACCCAGTTCCGATTACTATTAAGCTACCTCGCGCTCTGGTTTATACTTCAGTAAAGCTGTGTCAAGTTAATATGTGCGTGTTCTGTTCCTCCTGGCGTTGTGGCAGTATGAGACTGCTGTGAAACTTACCATTACTATGGAAACGACATTACTATGGAAACGACATAAAGACACGCGACTGAAATCCGAGGAAGAGGTATATGCAAGGTCAGCGTAAACAAGATAAACATTTGCAATGACCCGTATAATACTGTATACAAAACTCACCAAAGTTATTGGATCCGCCCGGTCCAGCAACTGAACAGTTGACACATCCCGTAGTCAAGACAATGCGCACTAGGTGGGCCGTAATAAAACCCCAGCGCTATTGGTAGGGACTCATTTCACACCCTTGCATTATTAGATAAAGACATAAGAAACTTAACAACTGTCGCGCCAAAAAAGATTGCGGAGGACGAAATGAAGCTGTATGCGGAAGAAGACGGACTTGGTACTAGCGATGGGTATGCCGACACCCTGGATGTTCCCCTCCCTGATTAACATGAGGATTAAATCGTCACATCGAGGATTGTACGGGTTTGAAGACGTTCTTAGAGACCAATCTAGCGTGTCATCAGGCCCAACATCAACATGGGCTTACGCAGCCAGCAGTATAGGTAGCGGAGTGTCCCAATGGTACCCCAGCCCTGAGTTAGTTGAGGTTTATTCAACAAATGAGGAAGAATGAACATCGACTCAAGTGTTGACGATCACCTCAACCAAAACGGTAACCAAATTAACGACGGTACAGAGGACACAAAAAGGACCTACGAAGTGTCGTTCGTTGAAGGAATAGAGCCCTGGGAACTTGACATGTCCCAAATATGCGAAGAAATTCTAAATCAAATCCGAGACCACACTCAAAAACGAAAGGAGAAAAACAAAATATAGTAACATTCGGCATTCTCGAGGGAGTACATTAAAATGTTGATGCTTAAAAATTGGGATTCAGAGCTCAAACTGTGATAATTTGCCAACATAGCTATCCTGGGACATAGTTTCGTGACCAGATTGGAGAAGGCCAGGACTGGATTACTGGACGATGTCCAGTTATTTTGGAAAGGGGGAGCTACGGCTCTATCACTCATACATATGAATATATTTTCCAGAAGTTCATGGACACCGATGTCTCCAAAGTTTTCCTGCAGGTTGCAGGAAATGAAATCACTGCGATGTCGACACTGGAGAGAATACTTGGAAATATCGACCAACTGGTTAGACGTATTTTGGAGAAGCCCGACCCACAACCATCATTATCGGGAGTATCTTTTATAGATACCGTCCACGGCTTATAACGAAGCCCTGGATGCAGCCCTTGCGAGGAAAAACATGCAGCACCCCAACGTCCATCTTTCTCAAAAAGTCCCGAGAAACTCGAAAATTTGTAAAATGGATTCTTAATCGGTTACAGTTAAAATCTAAAAAATTAGTTCAATAAATACAATAATAGTATTCCTGACACAGATGATTGAAGGGGTATCAATGTTTATATAGCAATATAATCTAACTGTGTTCACCTTTGCGAAGCCCTACACTACGTACACATATGTGGCACGGCGTATAGCTTAATATCCGTACATCGTATGAATTAAATTCACGATAACTCGAATCATTTTTCAACAGATCAAATTAAAGAAGTATAAAATTGAATTCACGATAACTCAGTCTTTTTTTCAAATATGTAGGTGAAGTTTGATATAGAGGTGTATTATATTCACATTAACAACATATTTTCTGATGTCGCTTACTTAATAGAAGAATTTTAGAGATATGGTCTGAAGACACTTCTTGATATGTTGAGTTCTA
The DNA here is from genome assembly GCF_002113885.1 of Mizuhopecten yessoensis. Taxonomy (NCBI): domain Eukaryota; kingdom Metazoa; phylum Mollusca; class Bivalvia; order Pectinida; family Pectinidae; genus Mizuhopecten; species Mizuhopecten yessoensis. Next base: position 656,493 of record NW_018407999.1, read on the forward strand.
TTCACACGTATGCCACGCCGCCGATCGTAATAATTATATTCCTCATAACTAGGTCATTATTTCAAATAACCAGCTGAAATTTGGAATATATATCAATAAAAGTCTTAACTTATAACATATCTTCTGATGTCGCTTACTTTAGATAGTAGTTTTCGCGCGGTGCGACGAATCACCGAAACGGACCGAATCGGACCGAAACGGAAACCATAAGCTATTTAAAGGGGATTCAATACAGTTTAGATTGTGTGTGAACAAAACGGACCCCGATCGGAACCGAAATTGTAAATGTTTTTTTTGTGGTAAATTTGAGCTGTGTTTCTTTATTTGTCGTGTAGGCCTATATAATGTGTATATTATATATGCCAAATACATACAATAATGCATGTATCTATGTTATATAAATACAAGCACATGACTAGATCTTCATACATTAGAAAGGCAATTATATCATAATGCAGTGACGAGACATCGCATGTTTTGATACGTTACATTAATTACCCCCTATTATTTATTTATTTTCCGTTGGATTTCATTTTGATATTATTTTCAATTTATTAACCGCTTAAAATATTGATAAAGTTGTCCATTTAAATGAGCAATCGATACTTATCTCAGCAGAAAAAAATACTTGTGACGGTATAGGCACACTGTTAAATTTTGTGTAAATGGTTCTAAGATTTATAAATGGATAATTATATCAACATTTTCAACATAATTGTGTTCTATTTGTGTACCGAATTTTTGGAAATGGGTTAGTCTTCTTTTCCCTCTTATTTTGTTTTAGTTTTGTCTAGAGAATGTGAAATTATGGCACATTTAAATATCATATATTATTCAATTATGTAACACAACATGAATTGACATCAATGGCTAAATTTATTATCGATATTAATGACATAATTAATTGACAATACTAATGTCCATCCTGTTCCACCATGTATTATTGTCACCCATATTTATATATATTTATTCTCTACACTGTATTGTTTATGAGAACAAAACAATTGTCATGACGGGACCGAAACGAAAGGCATACGATTATTCCAAGCGACTGAATTCATTTAAAAACAGAAAACAGTTTTGAATATGTGACCGTTTAAAACAAACAGAACCAGAACTGAACCGAAAAGAAACGTATTTAAGGGTACATTTCATCAGTCTTTGTGACCGAAACGGGCGTAAACGGAACCTTAACATAACAAAAAAGAAATATCTGACGTTATTTAACGCGAAGTAAACCCATGTGAATAATGTGTTTGACCATGTATAACGAACAGAAAAAAAATATATGCAGTTATTTTAAAGGATATTCAATATACATTTGGTCACTGCGTTTAGCCAAAACGGGCACGAGCCATTGATTGGCAGGTGCGATGTAGGGTTTGCCTACGTGTGATCTGAAGTGAGGAATTGATTGACAGGCGAGGACTTCAAGGCATACGTGAATAAGAAACATTGTTTTTACTTTGTCAAAACAGTTTTATTTTGATATTAGTAAAACAGATATCATCTGTACAAGTTAGGCAACTGACTTCATCCCCTGAGGTATACATTCTAGATGTCGAAATGACGGTGACGAGTTTGGTTACCTGCACGGTCTTGCTCGACTTACAAAGGTAAGAAAAGAAATAACCTGAAACATGTCTGTTTTAACGGAATTATGCTTGTTAAATTTTAAGGGTGACCGCAATTAATCAATAATGTCAGCGTGCTCAGCAGGTCGTGTAGTCCAAGTTTAGCACCTATAAATACTGCGGTCATAAATAACGGAATGCGCGCACTTGATAATCGCCAGAGTTAAGTTTTTGTAGTTTTAGAGTAGTTGTAGTTTTGGAGTTTTAGTGCGAGTCGTAGATTAGTTTGAATGGCGACTGAAAGTGGATGTTGTGTGAAAGACCTATAGTGGAAACGTACGAATTACGAAAGACGTATGAGTATGTCGTGAATGTGTATAGATTACAGTTGAACTTTACTTGCTGGAGTTATGAGTTGTGATCGTTATTTCTTGTGTGTGTTCTCTACCGCACCACAACTCGACGCATCCTATCCCAGGAGAGAGTGTTATACATTTAGAAATCACACCAGCAGGAGTCCCACAAGTTTGGTTTTATGTTGTTTAACATCCAATACAACTAACAGCTATGGTCACCGCTAAGGACGTGCCTCTGTCTGTTGTGAAATCGTACAACTAACAGCTATGGTCACCGCTAAGGACGTGCCTCTATGTCTGTTGTGTAATCGTGCCTGCGTGTACGTGTGGTGTGCCGGTGTACTGTTTTACACATTGTAGATCGAGATCATGCGGGAGTTACTTCCCTTGCGACGTATTGTGTATCACTAGGTAGCGTCACTTGCAATGTTTTGGTAGAAAGGCCGCCATATTCGCAGATAAGTTATGTGGACCTAAATATGTCCTTTTACCTAACACAGAAGTGTCGCCAATGGAAGTTCATTCATGTCACAGTGAACGGAGCCTCCAATCGGTCATTTTATTTTTATATTTCGTCATGTCAAATTGTGCCATATTTAACTTATTTATTTAATTTCTCTGTCATTTATCGGTCGATATAAGTTTGTTCTTTGTTAGCTAGTGATATATTTAACTTATTTATTTTCCCCGTCGTTTATCGGTCGATATAAGTTTTGTTCTTGGTTAGCTAGTGATATATTTAACTTATTTATTTTCCCTGTCGTTTATCGGTCGATATAAGTTTTGTTCTTGGTTAGCTAGTGATATATTTAACTTATTTATTTTCCCTGTCGTTTATCGGTCGAAATAAGTTTGTTCTTTGTTAGCTAGTGATATATTTAACTTATTTATTGGCCCTGTCGTTTATCGGTCGATATAAGTTTGTTCTTTGTTAGCTAGTGATATATTTAACTTATTTATTTTCCCTGTCGTTTATCGGTCGATATAAGTTTGTTCTTTGTTAGCTGTTGATATATTTAACTGATGTATTTTTCTCTCTGACGTGTATCGGTCAATATAGGTTTGTTCTTGGTTAGCTAATGATATATTTAACTTATTTATTTACTCTGTCGTTTATCCTTATCATGCCCAAGATGTATCCCTGCGGTATTTGTGTAGAAAACTGCAATGGTGCTAAAAATGTAGCTTGTGATCATTGCGACAAATGTTTTTATTACAAATGTGAAAGGTTGACTCTGCAACAGTTCAATTTCCTGCAGAAACACCCCTTTCATACATGTGCTCTCAATGCTGTTGTCACAGCGACGAAAGCTTAGGTTAGGGTCTGCTTCTGCTGCCGGTGACTTAGTTCAGGCAACTGCACTTGAAGCAACTTTTATGCGATCAGTAGGTAGGTCAAATGTTTCAAAAAAATGTAATTTACTGACACAATGATAATAGATCGTTCCGCACCAAAGTTGTTAGGGGAAATTACTGATATGACTACTGTAGTGGTGAGGGGGGACTGGCATTGTCTATTCAATTCTCTCGCAATGGCCATTCAGGGGAACGAGCTATTGTCCACAGAAAATAGGGTTAGGAACTTGTATAGAGATTGTTCAAAACAAAGCTTTTTACGAGGTTGCACACATGATAGGCTAAGTACGGCGAGTCCTTCCATTGGTGAAGCAGTGCGGGACAGTGCCACGGAAAAGTCGCATGAAAATAACATCAAGATATCAACACTGTATCTTATCTGGAGACTTTAATGCGGCAAACATAATGTGGGGGAGTAGAGAAAATAACCCCAGAGGAGATTTACTAGAAGATTGTCTCCTAGAAAATAATCTAACCGTACTTAATGAACCCGACCACAGAACACGGATAGACTACAGAACCGGTGGCATATCCTACTTAGACCTTACCATCTCAACACCTGAAATAGCCAATTTACTAAGTTCGTGGTCGGTAAGTAATAGCACCCTAGGATCAGACCACTATCCCATTCTGGCAAAATTCGATTTTAAACCAATCATAAACATAGTCCGATTCCCACCAAAATGGTTATTCAAGAGCCAATTGGACTATATTCCAAGATATATGTAAACATATCAAAATTAACGATGTTAAAAACAACGATATTGATATATACAACGAAAATTTCTAACATCATACTAAATGCTGCAACAGAAACAATCCCCAAAACGTCAGGTAAACCTAAGGAACGCAAACACAATTCCTGGTTGAATAAAAGCTGCGCTTTAACTAAGAGATAAAACGTAGATGGGAAAAACTATGTAAAAAAATCCAACAGAACAAAACTTCGAAAATTACAAATGAACAACATAAATTACAACATTACAAAATTACAACATAAAGAAACCCACTGGATAGAATTTTGTAGTTCACTTAACAATAAAACTTTTACTAAAATAGTATGGAACAGAATCAAAGCAATACAGGGAATACCACCTAAAGAAATTCCAATATTAGGGGAAAACGCGGAAGGAAAAACAAATTTAGAGAAACCTAATCTCCTAGCTAGACAATTCCAAAAAGCTAGCAGTAACCAAAACTGTACAGAAGAATTCATAGATAATAAAAATAAAGACATAAAAGGAATTAGAGAATATCTTAACGAAACGGAAGATAATAACACAAATCTTAACATCCCGTTCTCTTTAGATGAATATGCCAACGCGCTTAAAACAAAGAAAATTACATCTCCGGGCATAGGTTGTCTATCTTATTCTATACTTAAAAAATGTCCAGATAACATTAACATAACTATTATAGACCTAATAAACACTATTTGGCAAACGGGACCCTACCCGAAAAAAGCGGTAGTCATCCCAATTTTAAAGCCGGGAAAGGATAAAGAAAGTCCGGCATCGTATAGACCGATCTCCCTGAAAGCTCATCCGTGTACAACGCTAGAAACTATGATAAACAATAGGTTAAAATATCACATTACTAAAAATAATATAATAAGCGAAAACCAAAGCGGATTAAGAAATCACAGATCTACCATAGACTCCTTAGTTAGAATATCGTCCGAAATAAAAAAAATAATAATACGCTAAGTAAATACCACCACACCTTAGCCGTGTTCCTAGATCTTGAAAAAGCATATGATCTCATCTGGCACGAAGGACTACTAACGTCACTAAAAGAAGTAGGAATAACAGGCAACATCCTAAAGTTTATAACCCATTTTTTACAGGATAGGAAAATCCAAGTACGAATAAATAATATACTATCAGATGAACATTTACTAGAAAATGGAGTACCACAAGGTAGTGTAATTTCACCTACCTTATTTAATATATATGGACAAATTAGACTCATCTAAAACTAAAAAGCTACAATAAAATGCACGCCCGAATAGGAAAATTCGCTGATGACACCAGCATATGGAAAAGTGGTCTAAATATAACAAATAATGGTAAAAAAATTCAGAGAACATTAGATTCAATACAAGAATGGGCTAAAAGAAATATACAACCAGATCTCTATCTAGGAAATACAAAAATAGAATATGTAAAACAAACGAGATACCTAGGAATGATATTCGACCAAAAACTGTCATGGGTACCTCATATTAATACTAATGCATTACCTCATATTAATGCAAAAGGGCTCTAAATACACTAGTATTCGTATCAGGAAATAAATTAGGATCAAATAAAAATACACTCCTCACACTCTACAAAGCGTTAATTAGGTCAAAAATAGATTACGGATGCCAAATATATAATTCAGCTTCCGATAACGCACTAACAACCAGAAACATAAGAATAGCGCTGGGAGCAATTAAAAACACACCAACGATTAGTCTTCTAGCAGAAAGCTGTGGAGGTTTATTCACCTGAACCAACAATGGAGGAAGAATGAACATCGACTCAAGTGTTGAGGATCACCTTAACCAATACGGTATACAAATTAACGACGGTACGGAGGACACAAAAAGGACCTCCGAAGTGTCCTTCGTGGAAGGAATAGAGCCCTGGGAACTTGACATGTCCCAAATATGCGAGGGAGTTCATTAAAATGTTGACGCTTCCAACTTGAGATTCAGAGCTCAAATTGTGATAATTTGCGAACATAGCAATCCTGGGACATAGTTTCGTGACCAGATTGGAGAAGGCCAGGACTGGATTACTGGACGAAGTCCTGTTCTTTGGGAAAGGGGGAGCTACGGCTCGGCTTTATCACTCATACATCGTGATATTTTCCAGAAGTTCATGGACACCGATGTCTCCAAAATTTTCCTGCAGGTTGCGGGAAATGACATCACTGCGATGTCGACACTGGAGAGAATACTTGGAAATATCGACCAACTGGTTAGACGTATTTTGGAAAAGCCCGACCCACAACCATCATTATCGGGAGAATCTTTTATAGATACCGTCCACGGCTTATAACGACCTACACTATTGACTACTAAATTCTGACTATCCTCGTAATATGGTAGTATAACCCAACCATGCTGACTATACTCGTACAATGCTGACTATAAACCAACAATGCTGACTTTTTACTGAAATTCACTTTAATTTACCACGGTTGGGTTATACTCAGCATTGTCGTTTAAAAGTCAGAACGGTCGGATTAAAGTCAGCACGGTCCGATAAAAGTCAGCACGGTCGGATTAAAGTCAGCATAAAGATTTTACCTGTGTTCATTGATCCGCGCGCGAGCTCCACACGGCCAGTGCTAGACAGCAGCAGGGGGTTTCACACCTCCT
>NW_018407999.1:663301-674331 GCF_002113885.1 Mizuhopecten yessoensis
TCTCTCTTTCGAGTACGAGTAACTAGCCGTGCTGCAGTGTTCTGGACCCTCTGCAGACGACTAGTTAGTTTGTCAGATATACCACAGAGCAGGGCGTTACCATAATCCAACCGAGAGGTAACAAGTGAATGCACCAAAATCTTGCATGCATCTGCAGTTAGAAACTGCCGAATACAGCCGATGTTCCTGATCTGGTAGTAACAGGATTTGGCAATAGCGTTCACTTGTTTCTCCATGTTCAGAGAACTGTCAAAGTATACCCCTAAGTTTTTAACAGCTGGAACAGTCTCAATAGTTCTGGCACCGACCTTGAGCTGGAGAGCCATTGTTTGCTGACACTTTGGGGAAAAGACGATTAGTTCCGTCTTTTCCTGATTAAGTTAAAGCATGTTGGCGTTCATCCAGATACTGATATCTGTCAGACAAGCTTCCAGACTTTCTGAGACTGTATTCCAACTGTCCTGTAGTTTTATGACCATGTAAATGTGTGTGTCATCCGCATAGCAATGATAGCGAAGGCTATGGCGACGACAAATCTCTCAATCGGTTTGGAGTACATACAATATTTTCGTGGTCCTAACACCGACCCTTGAGGAACCCCGAGATCTAGTACTTAATCATGTGAAGTGGCAGATCCGATGGCAACACACTGTCGTCGTTCACTCAGATATGACTGTATCCATCATAGTGCGGTATCAGTCACTCCATAAGAGTATTCCAGACGTTTATAAAGTGTGCCATGGTCGATGACGTCAAATGCAGCTGACAATGGACACTTGCACTCTGCACTTGTTATCCAATGCAGAAGCTATATCACTATGTACACGTAGGAGGGCCGTCTCAGTAGAGTGTCCCATGCGGTAGGCAGATTGCATGTTGTCATGGAGATGAACCTATAAACGCCGGGACACAACCTTCTCCAACATCTTAGACAGAAAAGGCATATTTGAAACTGGGCGGTAGATTTTCAACTTCCCCTATTTGTCCATTCCAGTTTTTTTTAACAATGGTCTGACATGCCTTCTTGAAACAAAATGGAACCTTTGACTCAACCAATGATTTGTTCATGATTGCGGTTATCAAAGGAAGCAGTGCTTCAAGACATTGCTTTAATAGGTCTGTAGGCAGACGATCAAGCTCACAGAACTTCGATTGCGAGGTCATGATAATGTTGCGCAACTCGTCCTTGGTTGTTGGTGAGAGCTTTGTCAATGGTTCCCCATCAAATGCAATGTCAGCAGTCATGACAGAGATGTCAATGTCAGCAGAGGTGTTCACTTCGGATATATTTTTCCTGATTGAGTTGATTTTTCTTGCTGCTTCTAATTTTATAGATTCTAGAAGATCAGTTGATTGTTGTGTGCAGTTATCCCAAAGTATGTCAGCATATTCCAAAATTGGCCTAATAAATGCAGCTCATGTAGGCGCCACATTGTTTTGTTCTGTTCTAAAAACTAATAGCAACTCCTTACACCAAGAGTTGTCCCCCTTTCCCGATAACTTATAGCCAGTCTTCAAGGAATAGCCAGACAAAAACCGTCATGATATCTTGTTGATATTTGCCAGTTTCTTTCACAATAACATATTAAAGAAAATACAACATTAATATCTCATATGTATACCATTATAAAACAATTGTTCTCTGACCACCATGACAACTTATGTCCAAAGCCTTCACTGGTGGGGGAAGTGGGGGAAGTACATATTGGGTCATAATTTCTTAATTGCTCATGATATCTTGATGAAATTTGCCAGTTATCTTTAGAATAACATAATAAAGGATATGAAACATTAATATTTCACATATATCATTATAAACAACAATTATATCTGATCACCATACGACACTATAATACAATGGCAATACAATTAATATTTCTCAAATATCATTTTCATATAGTGCATATTTCTTCAGAATTACATTTCAAAGGATATGGGATATCAACATTGCATAAATATCATTCTACAAAATGTTCAATCTCCACATGATTCCTACCGATGGCTCAAGCCTAACACTGGTTGGGATTTAACGCGCCAGATTAGGTTGGAGACATAGGTGGGAGTGATGACCGGCTGGCGGCACGGGTGGCGAGATCATCTCTTTCACAATGGGCCTTCCCGCCCATGAATAACAACAAATTAAATTTGTGAAAGGGGGCTCCAAGCCCCGGCAAGATGCTCTCGCCACCTATGCCGCCAGCTGACGAATCACTAACCAACAATTTTCGGACTTTTTCCAAGTGAGAAAAACGGATTCCCTACCGAATAGGCATATATAACCAAATATTAACATTTGGTCTCTTTACTCAGTGACCAAGAGTATAATAAAGACATGCATGGACGTATAGTAAATTTCATAGCCTTTATGGTCTACTTTTTTATTTATCACTAAAATGAAATAAAACTTGGCTCACAAGTTCTTCATAGGGGTCTCATTATGGAAACAAGTTCAAATTTGAGATAAATTATGAAATAAAAAAAATCCTTATTAGGACCTACAGAAATATAACGAAATTTTAGAGTGACGTATCAATTATTTATTTTTATATATAGATACGTATATAAATAAAGTTCTTTGGTTTTGTAAGAAGTTATACATACACGTCTGAAATTCTGAATATGCAGTCTGCCGGTTAGATAACAGTCTGTAGGCTAGACATGTTACACGTTATTACTGAAGTCCGGAAGTCAGACGGCTTTAATCTCTTACCGCCTAGTCCGGAAGTCAGACGGCTTTAATCTCTTACCGTCTAGTCCAGAAGTCAGACGGCTTTAATCTCTTACTGCCTATGTACTACTGTCACAGCTGGCTACATCAAAGAAAGATGAATCGGCAAAACGTTTAACTGACATATACGTGACTTAGTTGAATATAAAACTCCGATATATATTCATCTCAATTTAAATAATACATCAAATAACTCTACATAATTCTTAGTTTAGAATTTTCGACCTTATGATATAAAGCTATTTCATTTTAATGCCATTTTCAGGGTATTGTTATTTAAATTCTTTATAAAAAAATATAATGAAATGAAATTTAAGTTGGACAAGATTTTAATATTTTGATACATATACCACTCTAGAGTAGTTCCTAAGAGTTTCATAAAGATATCTCAAATAAAACTTATTTCATGGGGGAAAATAAAATTACGCATAATCTCCTGTGACCTAATTATGTAGGTCCTAAGAAGGAAAATTTTGTATTTCTTAATTTATCTCGGATTTGAATTTATTTTCATAATGAGACCCATATGAAGAACTTGTCAGCTAAGTTTGATTTCATTTGAGTGGTAACTAAAAATAAAATTTTAGACCGTAAAGGCTATGAAAGTTTATGTGTCAGGGCCTGAACATTTTTCTAAGTTCCATTTGTGAAAAAAATCAAAGTAACTAAACTAAATGTTCATATTTGGTAAGATAAGCCTAAGAAGATTCTCTGTTGTCAATAACATGCTCATATTTCTTAAATGTATTTACTTTCAGGACAAAACAAGAAACACACCATTCATATCTATATTGCATGCGGTGCTATGAATTGGTTACAAATGTGAAACGACGCATGTTGCGACGATGTAAGGAAAAGATGAAACATCTTAAAGGGAATGACCAGGACAAAGAAATGTACGAGTCTGCCATCGACGAAGAAAGGAAAACTTTAAAAAACTTTTTGTTTAATATGTACATTAGCCCTAATGAATTTGAGGATAGGTCTTATAGCAAACATTAGCCGCTGGAACCTTTTATGGAATACGGACATATAGTTGTACCCGAGAGGTTTGCTGCGACCTTCAAGCCACCACAACGATTTCGAAGTAGTCTGGCTACGGAATCATTTCCAAACGATTCTGATCCCGATTGGTAGAAAGAAAAAAGAATTCACTGCCCTAATCGCCTCTTCAACTCCAAATTGATCGCTGCCATCAGACGTTGTACCGAAAGTGGTTGAAGACCTTCCCACGACATCCATACCGATTCTGTCACCGATACGAGCAACGCACACAATCACAACACCACCTCCAACAAGCGTCAAAGAACCACAGCCCACATAATTACCGGATATAGATGCTGCTAACACTAACACTGCGGAACCATGCAGAAGGAACTACTCCCTATACCTGACTATGATGAAATCCACAGGGAATTACTTAATAACGCTGTAATGGATACTACACCTGATTCTAACAAAATGCCATTAGATGTCGCACCTAAAGTATTGTCGCCAGTCGTACTCATCAGGAGTAGAAAACGGTCAGGATTTTGGAGGAAGACTCAAGCCTGTCAGAACCTAACGCAGAGGTCGTGTAGAATTGGTAGATGAAGACCACGTTGAAGGAACAAGACGATCACCTCGATTGAAGATAAATAATTTTTTGCCAAAAAATACAGATATCTATGTATTCATTTTTACGCGAGATATGTTGAAATTATCTATTTCTCTTAACATTCGTTGGAATATAATTCTTATATGATTTATGATACTTTTAGAAACCAGCTAGTGCTACGGAAGAGCAGTATCCAAAGGGAACTAGACATGTAGCGAAGCCTGCCGAGGACTTACAGTATTTCACAGAGAGGAAGAATGCACTTTTACAGGAATCTGGCTTCAACGACGTACCCGAGGATTATGCCAAACAGAGTATATTCGATGGATTTCTCCGCTTCTTTGAACAGCAAAATAAACCTGGCAATATTAACTCCTAACACGTACGAAATGTTACAAGGGCACTTTACTGGATAGGAAATGGCTCTACCAACTTTTTACTTTATCATATGGATATTAGGCGTCTCGAGGAGTTCCAACGCTTTATTGCACCAAAGGTTTGTATTAAACGGACGACAGACATGTTAATATTTGAATATGAAATAAATGCTACGTTTATTAATGTTACATATCTAAATATTTACAAGAGGCGCATTGCTTATACAGGTAGCGCCTAATACTCTGGCCAACTATTGGAAAAGCCTGAAATAGTGGATTCTCTACATCACACACCAGTGCAATTCAAAAGGTAATTACAAGACCAGACGAGAGGAACAAAGCCCATTGGCCTTAACGGTCACCTGAGTCCTCCAGTATTTTTTGTTGTTGTTGAAATATGTACCAACTTATTTGTTTAGATTTTAAACCTTGCAAAGAAGGACGTTTTGGACACACTGAAGAAGGACAAGAATAGTTACGACAACGCTAGGATAAACCGATACATCGCCGCTTTTGCCTGCTGCGGAATTGGGAATCGACCGAGTGCAATTGCAAACTTTAGACTGGACGACTACGAGAGAGCACTTCACAAGGGAAAGGAAATGATTGGGGGTGAAGAATACATGGTTATATGATTGACTGAGCACAAGACTGGCGACCATTATACAGACCACCTCATTTTGGATGAAATTATTCAAGGATTATCTAGAACTTGTCCGAGAACCAGTTAAGAACAGGACCGGATCCACCGTGAAGGAATTCCTGCTGCAGTACAATGGACATACATTTGAAAAAGTAGCAAACGGTAAGTATTTTATTTGTGAACTACTTAGCAGGTATAGACGTAAAATGCATCTTTGGTACGATGCGTTGCAGCCTAACTCCGATTTACGGAATTCATGTGTTGCTACTTGTTATTACAGGCGTGACACAACTGCATAAATCTACATTTGCCCGACCATTTCACCAGGAGTAGCAAGGCAAAGTTACGAGACATGCACACATAATCTACCCAAGGAAACGCAGGACAGGATGACACAACACCTTTGCCACACAGCAGATGTAATTAAATTTTCTATAAGTGGCTCATTGTCACAGAGTTTATTTTATTTTCTGATTTGAATATTGATCAATTACGTAGATTATTTAACTTATGTGGTTATTTGTAATACTTCCCATTTAACATTTCTACATTTATCGCTTCACAGGTACGAGACAGATACTACAGGAAGGACCATGACGGCGAGGTATAACCTGATTGAAGAACCAGAACAGGCAGCAAGGAGTCGCACCCCATGGAAGAGATCAAAGAGACATACCGAAACAAGCACCGACGAGATGTCCACATACCAAGAAGACAACAGTTGAACAACAGATCAAGACGATAAGTACACATATTATACAAAAACTGATGGATTCCAACCAAGGAACAATGATGATGAAGACTGAGGTACCAGCAAAAGAGGAAGCTTTCAATAAATGTCATGTCTCCGGAGAAGCAGCAATGAAAATAAGAAGAATACAATCAAAAGGTACACAACAAGTTAACAAAATTAATAAAATCACGTATTTTCCAATAAAAAGGATATTTATGGGACCCATGGTTATTCAGAAGACCTTGAATATAAGTCAAAGTCATTCACTTTAGCAAACACAGTAGTCCTTGTTCCCAGCTTGCTACTGACTAAATATCAACATCCGGAGCCTTTTGGTTATTCAGAACAAGTTGTTTAAATATTTTGAAATTGTTTGCTCCTTGTGACCCTGAATATGATTCAAGGTCATCCATTTAAACAAACTTGGTAGCCCTTGATCCTAGTATGCTACTGACTAAATACCATCAACCTGGGCATTTCGGTTATTCAGAAGAAGTTGTGTAAAGTTTTTAACATATTTGACCCCNTTAGCCCTTGATCCTAGTATGCTACTGACTAAATACCATCACCCTGGGCATTTTGGTTATTCAGAAGAAGTTGTGTAAAGTTTTTAACATATTTGCCCCCTGTGACCTTGAACATGGGTGAAGGTCATTCATTTGAACAAACTTTTTAGCCCTTCATCTCAGCATGCTGCTGGCCAAATATCATCACCCTGTGCAATTTGGCCATATTTGACCCCTGTGACCTTGAACATGGGTGAAGATCATTTATTTTAACAAACGTTGTAGCCCTTCACCCAAGCATGTTACTTGCCAAATATCAGTACCCTGGGCATTTTGTTATTGAGAAGAAGTTGTTTATAAAGTTTAAGACAATTGACCCCTGTGACCTTGAATATAATTGAAGGTAATTCATTTGAACAAACATGGTAGCCCTTCATCCAAGCAAAAAAGTCGATAAAACGTCAGAATAATTTGGACTACTCGGTTTAAACATAATTGATTCTTTTGTCCCTATGCATGCTTCAGACTGCCTTTGGTTTAAATCCCTTCACTTGTATAGTAGGAGAAATAAAATCCTCTATGTCCCCTATTGGGCCCCGCCCTCAGAGGGTCCATACCCTCCGTTTATACAAACTTGAGTCTCCTTTGTCCAAAGATGATTTAGGACAAATTTGGTCAAAGTCCTTCAATTGGTTGAGAAGATTTTGAAAATTTGGTCAAAATCCCTTCATCGGTACAAAAGGAGAAGGATATTTCTTTAATGTTTTCCTCTATTTCCCCTAATAGGCCCCACCCATCTGCCCCTAGAAGGGGGCCCACACACCTCAGTTTATACAAAATTGATTCTTTTGTCCCTAATCATGCTTCAGACTGCATTTGGTTTAAATCCCTTCACTTGTATAGCAGGAGAAAAAAAATCCACACCCTCCGTTTATACAAACTTGAGTCTCTTTTGTCCAGAGATGCTCTAGGACAAATTTGGTCAAAATCCTTCTATTGGTTGAGAAGAAGACTTTTAGATTTACCTATTTTCCCCCTATTTGGACCCGCCCCTCTGCCCCCAGGGGGACCATACCCACATAGAAAACTGAGAACCCTTTGGCAAATGATGCTCCAGACCAAATTTAGTTAAAATCCTCTGAGCCGTTCAGGACTAGTATCGTTTTAAAGGAAAAAGTTGACGGACGCCGGACGCTGCGGCATGAGATAAGCTTTTTTTCTTCTTAATGAAACTGGCTATATTTTTTCCCTCTGAAATTACCCATCCCTTAGCAAATCTTGGAATGTTACGTCATTGACGCAAGAGTTGTCTCCCTTTAGGAATATCTGCTACATTGTCCCAACCTCACAATAAAAGTTATATGCAATTAAAAGATTGTCTGCAAGTATGCCGAACACAAAATAGTACATAGAATAAGGTCGATTGTAGAAATAGTGATTGTGTATTATGTTATGTATATTATCTTTTCTATGAATTTCATATTATATTATAATTTCCACCCATAATGATATGACGAACCTAATATATTACATCGTATTATGTAAGGACACTATGTTTAAATATGTATAGACATTCTTGTATTTACTAAAGGCATGTTATGTTTATTCTTTAGAAAGCTTTTGTTTGTTTGTTTTTAACGTCCTATTAACAGCTAAGGTCATTTAAGGACGGCCTCCCCTGTGTGCAAAATGCATGCGTGTAGTGTATGTGTGTGTATTTTGGGAGGCTGCGATATGTTCGTGTTTGTCTCCTTGTGATAGCGCGGAACCGCCGCCGACTTCATAGTGCTACCTAACTGAAACATACTGCCGAAGACACCCAGCAGGACGCCCCACCCGGTCACATTATACTGACAACGGGTGAACCAGTCGTCCCACTCCTAATTTGCTGAGCGTTAAACAAGAGTATAAACTACCATTTTTAAAGACTTTGGTATGTCTCGGACAGAACCCAAAGCCTTCCTCACAGGTGTGAATGCTCAACAAATGGCTAAAAGTGAGGCATTGTTAAGGGAGACATTAGGAAGAAGAAAGTTATTTAGAAAGGAGAGAAGAGATAAGGTCCCAAATTTAGTCGCCTCTTACGATCATGCAATTGGGGGCAGCAGGTACAATTCTTACAATTATTTTATATTTATCTTGAAACTTATTGACATTATCGTTAAAACCCCAACTGAATATGATGTGGGCCTTGCTTATTCGAGCTTTTGGAGTTCGACTTCAAGAACGGCGACATAAAAGCATACCTGCATACTTGTAAATTAACAATAATCTTTATTGGTGACGAGTCCTACTTGACAAGATTGTTAATGTATGAACTTAGGGGAGACTCGAAAATTGAGAGCTTCCCATTTTTCCTTTGATATGGATGAGACTAAATTTCCAGTTCGCATAGAAATCGTAAGGTTATTATCCTTAATGTGATGCTTTGTGTCATGAAATTCGGACTGTGTGGAAACGTTTCCATATGTCTTTACCTTTACACGAATCGTTCAAAATGTTAATATTAATGAATTGATAAAATACCAATCCAATTATATTGATGGAGTGAGGTCATCTATGATAATACATTCTAACCATTATACCAGCGACTTAGGGAGACACTCTGTTAGAATGGGTCTGCCGCAATTTGACGTCACAAGTCCTTCCTTTGCTCCACATTTATCGTTTATCAATCATTGTGCTACTGGGTTAGTTTCCGTGTAACGCCCGCGAGACAAGACAGGGCGATTCGATTGTCGCACTTGCGCAACAGATTCAAGATTGCTGTAGAGACTGCGTCTCATACCTGAGGTACTCATGGCAGACCCATAAGTCCTCAAACAGCCAGGAACCGCTTGCCTGCCGAGAGAATCATTGCGCACCGACCTTATGACACCACGGTGGCGGCAAGTGCGTATTGACTGGATGCACAGACATGGCCCGAATATGTTTGGGATGCGTTGATGGAGGCGTGGTATGTTCACCGATGAGTCTAGATTCTGTCTGTATCGCTCAGAATGAAGAAAAAGGGTATATCGCAGACACGGTGAGCGTTTCGCCGACGCATGCGTGGTTGAACGCGATAGATTAGGTGGGGCTTCTGTAATGGTTTGGGGAGGCATCTCAAATGGAGTAAAATCCCCCTTAGTGGTCCTGGATCAAAACCTCAATGCCGTTCGATACAGAGACCAGATCCTCTAACCACATGTCCTTCTCCTTCTCAGACGTCATAACCCAATTTTCCAGCAAGACAATGCTCGACCGCATGTTGCCAGAGTCTGTCGTGATTTTCTCACAGCAAACAACGTTATGATATTGTAAAAAAGTAATGATCTTTTAAATAATGGAGCTCAAATCTAAAATAAATATCACGTCTTATATAATTGATATCTATTTTAGATTTGAGCTCCATTATTTAAAAGATCATTACTTTTTTACAATATCATAATTATAGCTCTTGTTTCTATTTATGACTTCATTGTCTCGTTTTAATTCACACTATATTAGTGTACATCCTGTAAATTTTTACACTCTGCTACTTTAGTATATATGTACATTCACTAGTATAGTGTCTTAACTTGTCTTTCGTAACACTTGTGTGACATTCAAGTGTGATATCATATGCTCTACTGTATAATTTTAGCATATCTAATTTGAATTGTTGTCCTGTTTTTATAGTTATTCATAAGTACTGTGATCCTTGTTAAATTTTATATCAATGTTTTGTCGCAAGAATAGCACTACAGTGCTAATGTTATTATGTTACATGTATATGCGACGTTAAATAAAGCTTCTTGAATCCTGAATCTTGAATCAGCCTCTGGAATGGTCCTGATATAGCCCCGACATGTCTCCCATTGAATGTTTGTGGGATGAGCTGGACAGGCGAATTAGGAAACGTCAAAAAATCCCAACTAACCGCGCCCAGTTGATCGCAGCATTAACACAAGAATGAAACAACATTACCTTAAGGCGAATAAAACAACAATTAAATACAGAATGTATTTTATTGCATTTATGTTGGTGGTAACGGTTTATTTTGGGATTCTTTCTTTTGGCCCTAGAATATATTTTCCTAGTGAGCAAGGCGAACAGGACGCACATGCGTATGAATATATGATCACGTGGTCTAGCTAAGCGTCACTTGGAAAATTTCTTCACGGGCAGAAAGGTAGGGCGCTATTTTAAACATTGATTTCTTTGCACTTCCTCTGACCGTTTGTGGAAGACAGTGATACTTGTCCCTGCAGGTAGGGCGTAAGAATTGTACCTGCTGCCCCCAATTGCATGATCGTAAGAGGCGACTAAATTTGGGACCTTATCTCTTCTCTCCTTTCTAAATAACTTTCTTCTTCCTAATGTCTCCCTTGACAATGCCTCACTTTTGGCCATTTGTTGAGCGTTCGCCCCTGTGAGGAAGGCTTTGGGTTCTGTCCCCTGGCCGAGACATACCAAAGTCTTTAA
>NW_018407999.1:674650-696094 GCF_002113885.1 Mizuhopecten yessoensis
ATGTGGAATTTGGGGCTCTCTTGCAAAATAAGAACCAAGAGAGTTTCGAGATCACGTTGGAATCCAACAATTTGGCGTTGGTTCCAAAGTCTCGACCAGTCACCATCAAAGTTATGGAACAATGGAATGCGGCATTTCAGATTTTTGTCACCATTGTTGTTCAGGCTAAGCCGGAATTGGCTGGCCCATTGATGAAATATGCACATATTGTGCAACATATTGCCAAGAGGGCGGGAGATCAAGCAGCGATCATTTATGATTCAAATTTTCGGAAATGGAGACAGGCATCTCCGCACTTATTGCCTTATGATCAAGCCAACAATGAGTTGTACTTGGAGGCTATGACATGTCAAGCAGCTGCTGGCCCCCGTCCCCAAAAAGGGGCACATAAAGGTAACAATGGCCAACAAGGGTCAGGGTCAGCAGCTAACCAACATAAGGTCTGTTTCAATTTCCAAAGGAAGGGAAACTGCAACAGGCCAAATTGTTGGTTTAAACATTCCTGTCGTGATTGCGGAGGGAATCATTCCTTTCGTAAGTGCACCAGAAATGACGGGCACAAATCAGACTCCTCCAACCATCACAACATTACCTCCACACCATCAAACGGCAAGTCAAGGCAAAATTCAAACAATAACGCCGGTAAAGTTTGATCGTTTGGCTTTGTATTTGACAGAATATGACCAACAGCTATTTAAGTTTTTAGACCAAGGGTTTTCAAAAGGGTTTTCTATCAGCTTTAAAGGGGCCAGACGACACCGAGTTAGTCCTAACTTGATGTCAGCCAAGGAGAAGCCAGATATACTAAAAAACAAAATCAACAAGGAAATTTTACTTAATAGAATTGCAGGGCCATTTAGTCGACTACCTTATCCAAATTTGCAGATATCCCCTCTGGGTTTAGTGCCTAAAAAGGAGGAAGGGGAATATAGACTTATCCACCATTTGTCATTTCCCCCCGGTGATTCAATCAATGATGGGATTCATGACAATGACAAAACTGTTCAGTATCAAACTCTAGATGATGCTGTATTTCTTATCAATCAGTGCGGTAAGAATGCTTTGATGGCAAAAACTGATCTAGAATCAGCTTTTAGGATGGTTCCTATACACCCGAGAGATTATGAACTACTGGGGATGATGATAGATGGCCTATATTATTATGATAAGTGTCTACCGATGGGTTGTGGGATCTCGTGTCAACTGTTTGAGAAATTAAGTTCAGCCCTTCATTGGATCATGATAAATTATTTTAAGGCACCTGGAGTGGTACATGTCTTGGATGATTTTTTGTTTGTCGGTCGTTCCTTAGCTCCAGACTGTAAGACTGCCCTTGATAATTTCCTACAATTATGTGAGAGAGTTGGCATTCCAATAAAGCAGCAGAAAACAGTTCAGCCTACTACTTGTCTTACATTTCTAGGCATCGAATTAGACACTAATTTGATGTTAGCTAGGTTACCAGTTGATAAAGTAGAAAAAATCAAGAGCTTGTTGCAGCTTTTTATGAAAAAACAAAAAGCAACTCTAGAAGAAATCCAGTCGTGAAGGGATTCGTGCAAAAGGTGCCCACACCAGGTACTGTCATTTTGTTTTTCGCGGGTATCCCACTTTGAGTAACTACTGATGACACGAGTGACGTCACACAGACTTTACTTCTACAGTATTGTAAAGAGTAGACTTGTCCCTTAATATTGATATAAAATTTTGTACAAATTTCCCAAAATATCATAGGCTATTGATTTCATAATTCAATTGTGCGAGTTTTTTTTGGTCAGTATATTTTTCCCATTTAAATACAAACATTGTTTTCAACTTCTCAGAGAAGTACATCCTTAATTTCTATTCTATTATTGCGAATCCGATTAAAACGGCCGCACTGCAGTAATGTGACTTCATTAAAACAACAATTAACGGGATTGGTCAGAGGGTGTAATAAATTTGACAAATGTATAGCAAAATCTTCACATATCATTTGAATTTGAATAAGACTTTCAACCATGAGACCAGCATTGACGAAATGTTTAGAGTGCGACAGTGTTATCTGACCTGCACAGCATGCAATGCAGTGCGATGGCTGTAGTAGATGGCAGCATACAATTGATACAATACCGTGCTTGGTAAGATAGGATGATTTTATATAAAAGATAAGGAGACATAATCTTACTGTTGTATAATTGTTGTTGTTTAATTTAGTAAAATTATCAAATTAATCATTACGTTGATTGTATTTTTTGTGGTATTTCTGTATACTTAATAATTGTTATGTTCATATATATAAACGTCCTGTTATACTTATCTTATAATTATTATGTTCATATATTTATACGTCCCGTTATACTCGTTATATTGAAATATACATCAATGTTCATATATATATACGTCCCGTTATACTTATGTTATAATTATTATGTTCATATATTTATACGTCCCGTTATACTGATTTTAAATATTCTTGTAATAAGCTCTGTTGTTTTAAACATTATATAGGCATATCACTGGCGATGTATCGTGCTACTATGAGGGGTTACTACCGAAAACTTGCTGTTGTCGTGACTGCACTCTCTCTGACCTTGCTAGCCAGGCTTCCAGGACAATCGAAGATGTGGTAATAATAAACAAGTCGCGCATCTATATTCTGTTCCTATACAGTGTTTGTTAATTTCTATCTTATCACGAATGAACACAACTATTAGTACATTATTTGTGGAAATCTAATTGATTTAACATATTTTATGCAGCTTTTCTTGTTTTTCCCCAGCAGCGGCCCGTTTTAGAGGCAACCATGATGATGGACCCCACTATGCCATATATTGATATTGATCAAAAGTAAAATCAAAATTCCTTCTTACCTTCCGCACAGATTGAGCCGGCATTCAACAGCCTCAGAGGGAGGGCCAACACCCCGGAACTTCGCGACCTCGTCGGATACATCGACCAGCAGTGGATCCGAAGCAGCGAGGGGCCTCCACGTGACAAGAGCTGGACAACAACAATGAATTTAAATTCACTAAACATGAACAACTATTATCTTATTGGAAACAAGAGGCCCAGTAGGCCTGCATCGCTCACCTGGTATAATATTCACACTTGTAACCTGAAAGTGATCTAAAATAAAGCTACAGGCAAAATATCAGTATTGATGATTAAAATTAATTCAAAAGACACTTATTGTTTTAAAAAACATTTCACCCCTGTGATTGAAAGTCGAACAAAGTCATTATGTTGAACACATTGTATAGCCTTTCATCTCAGGATGCAACTTGCAAAGTATAAACATCCTGGGACCCATGGTTATTCATAAGAGGTTGTTTAAAGATTTTAAACAAATTTGACCCTTGTGAACGTGAATATAAGTCAAAGTCATTCACTTTAACTAACACAGTAGTCCTTGATCCCAGCATATGCTACTGACTAAATATCATCACCATGGCTGGGCATTTTGGTTATTCAGAAGAAGTTGTTAAACTGTTTTAAAATATTTGACCCCTCTGATCTTGAATATAATTGAAGGTCATTCATTTGAACAAACTTAGTAGCCCTTCACCCAAGCATGCTACTGGCCAAATATCATCTCCCTGGACAGTTTGGTTATCGAGAAGATGTTTAAAGTTTTTAACATATTTGACCCCTGTGACCTTGAAAATGGATGAAGGTCATTAATTTTAATAACCTTTGTAGCCCTTCATCCCAGTTTGGTTCTGGCCAAATATCGACACCCTAAGCCTTTCGGTTACTAAGAAGAAGTCGTTTAAAAGTAAAATATTGACGACGGACGGACGGACGGACGGACGCCACACCACAGCATAAGCTAACTTGGCACTTCGTGCCAGGTGAGCTAAAAACACCACACACACAAGCTTTTAAACACGAACTTTTCCTCGAATGCGCCTATGTATAATCTTCGGCACAATGAAGGACACAAGTTAAGGTATACTGTTGATGCCGACATGTACAAATGTATGTAAACTGTGAAACGAAAGTAGGTCTGCGCGATTGCAAACGTTTAATGCTGATATTTGTGCATAAATATCAGTTAGTACTTGATGTGATAGCAATGGATTAAAACGAGTGTTACCTTGTGTTGTATTCTAGCACATCAGTGTCTCAATGCATAAGGTATTAATCTGTTAATGTTTGATAAATATCTGTTTATTATTACTGTTCTGATTATGTAGTGAGGTATTTCCGGGTCACGTTCTCTTATCAGGTGCGCTTCCGGCTAAGTCATAAAATGCAATTTTTCAATTAAAAAATCTTGATATTTATTAATAGTTTAAAGAATAAACGAGTTAATAAAAACAACATCAATACATTATAAATATTATTTTCTTGAATGTTTGCGTAGGAGACGACGTTTGATCATAATCTCGAAACTAGAAATGTGTTTTAACATAAGTTTGAAAGAAAAAAGTTTGAAGGGGAAACAATCAATTTGTTCTTTTATGAATTAATGAAAGTGATACAAAAAAGAAATATAGTAAATAATTCATAGTAAATTTATCAAAAACATCATCCTTGGAGATTATGTTCTGGGCATGATCGTTTAGAAGCTTTGCAATGCTTCAAACTCTTTCAAACGCGCATCAGCTCGAGATTAGGCCCCTGTTTACAAAATGGCGACTGGAAGTAGCAAGGCGGATTAAATTGGAACTTCAATTGTGAATATTTCGGCAAGTTAACATTGTTCACAAAGCACATGTGGTCTGTTTATCTAATTTAGTCAAGATGTACTCAGACCAGTCGTTGTTTAGTCGCTAGGCTCATTCACAAAAACAATAAGTATTATATAAACTTATTGTAATAACTCGGGCCGTGTTTACAATAGGGCCGTTTTGACCTAGGTTCCTATTTTTGCACGTCCGTATATTTTCTATTATTATTGCAGGTCAATTTCTGTTCGTTGTAGGTGTATTTCGATTTTTTGCAGGTTAATGTCTCTTGTCTAATTTCTAATTTTGTAGAATTGTTCTATTATCTTATATTCGTACTATTTTTATTCCCCGCTTTCACCGCAAAGGGGGGTATTCATTTGGGTTTGTCCGTCTGTCTCGCTTCGTTTTCGTACAATAACTGCAATAAATTGATTTTCTTCCAACTTAGTAACAGGGTTAACTGCCTTCAGAGCTCGACAAGTTTGATGACCACTTTCAGCAGACTTTATTTGGCGGAGTTATGGCCCCTTGAATAACGCAAAACGTCATTACCTGCCGTTTTTGTTCATAAACACTCACAATTATTATCCGATTGTCTTCAAACTTAATAACAGTGACAAGACAGGGTCCTAGAAATTATCCTCCTACTAATATTTTTTCTTACGTTATTTCACTTTCTCAGCAGGTCATCAATTTGCAAAGAGCAGTGGAGACGCTTACGAGGAAAACGGATGTTGGCAATCAGCGACTGGCAGAGTACAGCAATGTCCTGTTTAGGATTGAGGGTAAAGTCGACGATGTTTTGATTTCAGCTGACAGAGGAGCTGATCAACAAGCCACCGATATGCAGCCCGCTGCAGAGTTCCATGGAGATGCGGCGAACGGCGAGCAACGCAGGAAACTTTGCGGCACACCTGACACGGAAGTTCTTCCCAGAGATGTCCGGACCTACTTCTGTTCGACTTATGTAAGTACAACTGGTATGGTGGTAGAAAGCTTGGGAAGCAGGAATTGGATTCTCGTTGCAAAAGCTGTTATCCAGCAGTACGTTACAAAGATGTTCCCTGCCGTTTCCTCTCGTGATGACTGGAAGGACTGTGTGGTACCTAAGATTAGTGAGCTTCTGCGGCGAACCGACAAGACAAGGAGTGTACCACGAGTTCCATGGATATGGAAATGTGCCTTTCCTCGCAACTTCAGCCTATTCTCCCATGCAAGCCGTCTGCCAGAGCAACAGTCTTCCTGCATGTCCGGAGTTTATACAGTAGACCCCAACAATGGCTACACCTCGACGCCAAGCTGACTCGTAAGAAATGTTACAAGGGCACTTTACTTGATGGGAAATGGCTCTACTACCTTTTTACTTGACCATATGGCTATTAGGCGTCTCGAGGAGTTTCAACGGTTTATTGCACCGAAGGTTTGTATTAAACGGACGAAAGACATGTTAATATTTGAATATGATATAAATGCTATGTTAATTAATGTTACATATCTAAATATTTACAAGAGGCGTATTTCCTATACAGGTAGCGCCCAATATTCTGGCCAACTATTGGAAAAGCCTGAAATTGTGGATTCTCTACATCACACACCAGTGCAAGGAATATGCATCGCATGAGGACCAAATATTCCTTACCTCTACCATATAAAATTCAACTTTTGCAGTTTCTGTAAAAGGGGAACGACAAGACCAGGCGAGAGGAACACAGGAGTAAACGAACCGAGGATGACATGCCCCAAACACCCTTTGAGTGCCAAAACGTAACTGCAGCATAATAATAAAAAATCTACTATAAAAATATCTTATATGCCATGATCATACCTACTTTACACTAATATTACACATATGATAATCTATATTTCCGTATTTGATTTAGCAATAAATATATTGATATTTTCCCGTTTTGTATTTATTGCTCTATGGTTTATATTAGTTTAGATTTTAAACCTTGCAAAGAAGGAAGTTTTGGACACACTGAAAAAGGACGACAAGAACTGTTACGACATCGCTAAGGTAAACCGATACATCGCCGCGTTTGCCTGCTGCGGAATGGGGAATCGACCAAGTGCAACTGCAAACTTTAGACTGGACGACTACGGGAGAGCACTTCACAAGGGAAAGGAAATGGTTCGGGGTGAAGAATACATGGTTATGTGATTGACTGAGCACAAGGCCGGCGACCATTATACATGGGAAAAAGTACAAGTAATCTTAACAAGTGGCGCAGGGGCCTTAATAGCTCACCTTGTATTTTATTTTTCAATTTATAACCTGCTGAGTACCATTCAGGTTTATCAAAGGAGTAAAGGAAACAAAATTGCAAAATTAACTACATATAAATCTGTTTTGGTGGGAAAGACACCAAGAAAATGAGTTTCCGAGTTATGTCCAGATTTTCCTCTATTTCCCCTCACATGCACCTTTTAATACAAATTAAACAAATGGAGTTTTTTCCCCTAAGCATGCTTCAGACCACATTTGGTTTAAATCCTTTCATTTGTACAGAAGGGAAAATATTTTTCTTTATTTCCCCTATTGGGCCCTGCTCCTCTGCCTGGTGGGGGCACATCTTCCATTTATAAATATGCAATTCCCTTTGCCCAAAGATTCTCTCGAACAAGTTTGGTAAGGTTAAAATCCCTTTAACGGTACAGAAGGAGAAGGATCTTTAATATTTTCCTAATGGGCCCTATCATCTGCCCCAAAAAAGGGGGTCCACACACTTCAGTTCAACTTGAGGCTCCGTTGTCCAAAGATGCTCGAGAACAAATTTGGTCAAAATCCTTCTATTTGTTGAGAGGAAAAAGATTGACCTATTTTTCCCCCTATTTGGCCCCACCCCTCTGCCCCCAGGGAGACCATACCCTCCGTTTATACAAAATTAAGAACCCTTTGGCAAATGATGCTCCAGACCAAATTAGGGCAAATTTCTCTGAGCCGTTAAAGACTAGTAGCGTTTTAAAGGAAAAAGTTGATGGACACCGGACGACACTTGGCAACGCTTTATTGCCCCAAAGGTTTGTATTATTTAACTTATGTGGTTATTTGTAATACTTCCCATTTAACATTTATACATTGTTATGTTTATTGCTTCACATGTACGAGACAGATACTACAGAAAGACCAGCAAATTTGGTCAAAATCCTCGGAGCCGTTAAAGACTAGTAGCGTTTTAAAGGAAAAAGTTGACGGACACCGGACAACACTTGTTATCGTAGTGTTACATTTAAAATCAATAAGTCTTTCTTACAGGATGAATTATTGTTAATAGCGCACAGAGTTATTGCAAAAGAGTCGATGAAGAAACACAAGCAGAGATCCGACCTTCAAACCCCCTCCATAACGTAGAGGACCCAATATTTAAATCCAATGTGACAAAAGGTATTTACCATAGAGACCTGAATGATCATAAGTTACCTTACTCCTACTGACATCTTTATCACAAATATAGTAATTCGTTATTTCATTATCTGTTGTTTACGATTGTTTTTGATAAATTTATATTTTTCTTTCCCTTTCAAGGTATGCGGCGAAAAGAAAGGGGATAAAAAAAACCGGAAAAGGACAGGACCATCAACAAGCAGAGGAGCAAAGCGACAGCAATGACGGACCAGGAGATTATGCAGCATATATGGAAACAGGATTGGCCTCACTGCAAGAAGACCTACCATTCGGTCAAGGGGAAGATTGTTTGCAATGGTGTGCATTCAATCTCGGCGGGTACTATTGTGTGGACTACAATGGGGATCGTATGACACACACTGGGAGAACAGCGCCAAAGGAGCATCGAAAATGACGAAGATGCCAATTACATGCTCTTTTACAGGCACCGTGTCAACGGCAAACGGATGTGTGTCGATGCCGCCACAATTCTGGGGATGTCAATGCCACCCGTGCATGAAATCAGGAACCGTTGGCAGACTCATAAGTCACTCTGTAACTGCATCACATTAAAAACCTTTTGCCAGAGTGATAGGGGGACAACCACGTGTGCTACTTATTGCCACGGAGGTATGTAGAATTATGAAATTGAAAAGAGTTGAAATTATATTTTGTTTTCTCATAGCTGACAAGTTAGTAATACAATGTCATTTCATCTACTTTTCAGGTAGTAAAGGGCAGTGCAGTACAGTGTTTAGTTTATTACGGAGTCAGACTAGAGAAAATATATTTTGGTTGCAAGAATGAATATTATATTACTGATGAAATCCTTATGTAAAGTCAGTATTGTATTGTTTGATTGTTTGGGTATAACGGCCTATCGACGGCTGTGGTCATTTAGTACGAGTTAGTTTGTAGGATATCGTAACTGTATGACAGATAGGGAGTCTGAACAAATGATTGCCTTTTTAATGCGGTGTTCATCAATATGGTCGAGGGCAAAACCAATGGCGCATGCTTTGGCAGAAAAGATGGAGGCGCCGTCTTGTAGTCGAACTGAAGTGCAAGCATTAGCAGTACAGCAGGCAGCTGCCACTTTCGCACCTTCTTTGGAACCATTGGTGTAAAGTTGTGTATGGGGAGGGTAATTCTTAATGCATTCCCGACAGGAGGATTTGTGTTCTTCAGGTATAACACTTAATTTCCCTCGCTCATGTAATGTTAAAATCAGGTGTTTGAATGGTCCACGGAGAAACATCAGATATGTTAAATGCAGCTATGTCGGTCAACTTTATGTGGAGTTCTTGCAGGAAATTTGCAATTCGGATACCAAATGTTGGCAGAAGTTTTCGGTTTTGCGTAAATATGTTATTTTAGGTTCAATACTTGGTCGAAAGCAGGATTTTTAGGGTTTGATTTTAATTCAGCTACAAATTGTAATTTAAGCTTTTTCCTTGTCATAAAGGGATGGTTCATTCGTTTCCGCGTACAGGCTTTTAACAGGTGTTGTTCGAAAAACTCCTAGGGCTAACCGTACCCCTTGGTCTTGGATTGGGTCTGGCATCTTCAGGTACGAACTGCGCGTCGACCCGTATACCATAGAACCATAATCCGAGCGGTGATAGAGCGATTGATAGAAAACATCAATCACTATCAAATGACTGTCCTATCTATAATGATTTGTTTGTGTGTTTTTTGGGTTTAACGGCTTTGGTCATTTAGGGCTGTGGTGATTTTGTTCTTTTTTGTTCTTTTAATAAATCTATAATGATGAAGGTACCTACTGCTGATGAAGAAAATCACATATCTCCAACAGAATAAGAAATGGTTCAGAAGCAATAGACATAATCTACTTCACTTTGTGAGAAGAGGACTCTTAACCAGATTATAGCCAGGCTACTACGAGAAAGGTATTTGGATGAAATACAAGCAGTTCTTGATGAGAAAATCCGATACCATGACGATATCATACCAAGCTGGAGTAGAAGACAGCACAGACAGCAGTAGACATGAACATCATTTCCACGGCCCTTTTCAGGGCCACCACATTCCTCAAAAAGCTTCACGAAGAACTCTCGAAAAAACGCATTATCAATATATTTCAATTTCGTTTGATACAGAAACAATTTTAAATAAAACTAACCAAATATTTTTTTTTTTTATTAAAATATTGGCCAACAAGTTTCATTAAATGATGCGATATGTCCATTTATAAGGTAGACAGGTGAAATCTTTTAATTTCTTCATTTTTAAGCTATTGTAAGTTATAGGCTTTATTTGTTAATGAATATCAACCTGATTATAACATAATTTGATTGCAGCAACATTTACATGTTTCGACTCAGAGGCGAGTCGTCATCAGAATAACAATGGTATTGTGATGTCATCGATACGTGTGTAGACAACTAAAATGGTGACGTGATGCACATGATTGCGTAAGTTATGAAATAGTCATGTATCATAATTAAGCATGGAGATAAATAAATGACTGTCATAATTTGTAGAATTGTTGGCTTTCTATTAAATAAATATATTCCGAATCTAGTAGATACTTTATTGTTGTGAATCTATAAATGTTTTTGTTTGTTTGATTTTGTTTAACGTCCTATTAACAGCTAAGGTCATTTAAGGACGGCCTCCCCTGTGTGCAAGATGCATGCGTGTAGTGTATGTGTGTATTTTGGGAGGCTGCGATATGTTCGTGTTTGTCTCCTTGTGGTATATACGGAAATTGTCCTGTTAACTTACTTGCAATACGCAATGGTGTTACAACACATTTATTATAATTACCAAATCAAACGACGCCCATATTACGACTTATATTTTTCTCTGTATAATGTTCCAGAAATAAAACAAGATTCACATATACAGATTCGAAAAGTAAAAAGTACTTATGTTAATCCGTCTCCTTTTTGTGTGAAAAAACAACGATTGGAAGGCTCCGACTAATATTATACATACAATATAGATATAGCACATTATAACCTGTCTAAACCGGATGTCACCGGGATCAAACTTTCTGGCCGGTTTACACAGGTGTCCGGTTTATACAGGGTCGGCATAAACAGAGAAAAAAATCAAAAACAACATTTAATTATTTATAAATATACAGTATATAATACAAATGAAGACCAACCCGTCATTGGATAGCGCTTTTTTGTTAGGAATGTATTTGCTTTAGATTGTAGCCGGCCGAGAGAAATCTAAGGACCGGAATAAACAGGTGAAACAACGCCGGTTTTCGGAATGTACAGGTTTGACATGTTATATTTCATATAGATATAAGGAGGCAAAGATGTGCAAAGTGTTTACATAAAATGTGTTTGGGGGTAAAGTATAAAGCGGAGTAACGTAACGTCAGATGTTGTACATTTTCTAATTATCCGTTTACAAATTTCCAACATGTTTTGTGTGAAAGATGTGGCATTTATGTAACGATTTAGTTTTTCATAATTCTTGCATAAGAAGAGTGAACGAAATAACTGGTTTTAGAGGGAAAAGGTGATATTTTCGTCATGGAGAGATACAAATATGTATAATATCGTTACTTTTTGTATTTTATTTTGCATATTTCTAAATATAATAAAAACAAATTGTCTACAACATTGAAATGAAACCATGAAAGATTCTACTTAGAAAACAACAATAAAATCGACAAAGCATATCGTTTACTACAAGTGTGATCGCAATCAAAATTAAGACAGGTAACACTTGAAATAACACCTTCTTTGATCGGTTATTCGCGCCGTCTGAAAACACCCATCGATAGTTGTTATTATATCAATTGGCGCGTGCCAATGCCCGGACGTTGAATTGCTGTACAATCATACCTGATGTTCTAACGGGTGGTTCATCCCACCGAATCAAACAAATGATCGATAAGGAATATTATTTAACTGTACGCGGATTAAAAAAACAAATAAGCCAAGATTAGGTATATATGATCCGTTCATCGCATCATTCAGTTATCATTTTCCGATAACCTACTAGCACGAGACATCACATATTAACTTAACATCAACCATGACAAGATTGCTCTATTTATATATTGCAAGACTTCGTAGATTCTGCGGTGGCAATATGGATTTTCCAGGTACAGTGAGATGTTTTGGTGAAGGTGGGATGAGTGCCGACAAAGTGTTCTCTGTTCCGAAATTTCGTCGATGTTTCCAGGAATTGATAACGTTTGATGCTGACGTTGTGTATGTTTGTCTGGAAGGGAATGACATTCGATGCGATACTTGTCCAGCGGATACAGCCAACGACATCACCTCCTCTGGTGTGCGGACAGTTCTAATACAGTCGATCGTTACGAGGGAAATTTCGAGCAAACTTTACATTCGAACATTTTAGGCGACAGCCGGCGGGAGTAAACAAGAAACTACAGAAGCTTTTCAACACAAGTTACGTGAAATTAGACATTGGATACCCAGCCAACTACGACAGTTCAAGCATTCTCACAGCTGGTCTCAACCATTTCACAACCGGTGCTAAGCGCTACAAGAAGCAGGCTAACCAGGATCATGCTTACTCATCTAATCATCGCCAAGCGATTTAAAAGGAGATGACCAACAGGATTTCCCATTTTCAGAAGAACTTTGAAGAAAGAAATAGAGTAGGAGAAGATGTAGAGATGAAGGCCTCTATGGCAGCCTACTGGCTCATGAAGCAGAAAGTTAGTAATGGGAACGAAATTCCGTTGCTTACGCTCATGGAACAAGTTGTCTGTGAGTCATCAAATACTTCAACCATCTAGGACAGGGATCTTTACAGGAGATTTTCCTTTAGATTGGAAATACCCTCAGAGAGAAAGTTGTGATGGAAATAAACAAATATCCAGCCTGCAGTGTCCTGGTGGATGAGGTCACTGTCACCCAGTACCTTGACCATTGTGGTCGGCCCATCGTCAAATTTCTGGGAGCAAGTGATGTTTTGGCAGATTTGGTGTCAGCAAATAGTGCAACTCTACAAATGGTTCTAAAGGATGCCCTCGCTCATCTCTCTTGTTTTTGGAACAGTTTTCTATTTGCATTTTTCACATATATATACCATATACAATACAAGGACACAATTATCACTCACAATACCTCACTTCTTGGAATGAATTGATTTATCTCCATGCTTAATTATCATACATGACTATTTCTTAACTGTTAATCCATCCGTCTAACTTATACCCTTGGTTGTGTATATACTGGACATTTAATTCCGCCAATGTAATTACTTACGCAATCATGCGCATCACGTCACCATTTTAGTTGTCTACACACGTATCGATCACATCACAATACCATTGTTATTCTGATGACGTAACATGTAAATGTTGCTGCAATAAAGTTATGTTACAATCAGGTTGATATTCATGAACAAATAAGCCTATAACTGTTGCAATAGCTTAAAAATGAAGATTTTACCTATCTACCTAATATATTGGGTCATATATTATTTTTGGATCAAATCCTAGGTCACCTGAGCTTTGCTTAAGTGACCTATTCCAATCACTTTCCGTCCGTCGTCGTCCGTCGTGCGAAAACTTTTACATTATCAACTTCTTCTCAAGAACCAGTGGATGGAATTTTTCAAACTTGGTCAGAATCATCCTTGGTAGATGAGGCTACAAAATTGTAAAATTGGGATTCCTACCCCAACCCTAGGGGCCAGGGCGGGGCCCCAAAGGGGAATTTAACCAATTTTTCAAAAAATATTTTTACTTTGTCAGAATCATCTTTGGTGGATGACGGTATCACATTGTAAACTTGGAATTCCTGCCCCATCCCAAGGGGTTAGAGCGGGGCCCCAAAGGGAACATTTACAAATATCTTAAAATTCTTATCCTTTGATGACATGACAAGTATTGTATTTCACTTAGTTTACATGCTGATTTCCACATTACATCTAAACAATAAAATAAAGCTACCAGTACCTATGATATAACTCAGGTGACCGCTAAGGCGCTTGGGCCTCCTGTTTGTTTATATTAAAATCAGGTATATATCTATGAACAAATCTTTTAAATTGTTTCTGTATCAAGAACTGTTTGTATTTCATCCAAATACCTTTCTCGGAGTAACCTGGGTATGATCTGGTTGCTATAAGTCCTCTTCGCACAAAGTGAAGTAGATTATGTCTATTGCTTCAGAACCATTTATTATCCTGTTGGAGATATATGATTTTCTTCAGCAGCAGTAGCTTCATCGTTATAGATTTAAAAGAAGGTATTGTGCCATCCTGTCCTTTGTTTCCTTGGGTAGATTCTGTATGTATGTCTAGTAACTTACTCCTGGTAAAATGGTCGGGCAATTGTAGATTTCATGGAGTTGTGTCACGCCTGTTAAAACAAATTGCAACACATGAATTTGCAGCCTAATTCCGAGTTAGGCTGCAAAGCATCGTACCAAAGATGTATATAGATTTTACGGAAAGTCTATACCTTCTTACTAGTCAACAGATACAATACTAACCGTTAGTTACTTTTACAAATGTATGTCCATTGTACTGCAGCAGGGGTTCCTTCGCGGTGGATCCGGGACTGTTCTTAATTGGTTCTCGGACAAGTTCTAGATAATCCTTGAATAATTTCATCCGAAATGAGGTGGGCTGTATACTGGTCGCCAGTCTTGTGCTCAGTCAATCATATAGCCATGTTGTCTTTACCCCCAATCGTTTCCTTTCCTTGTGAAATGCTCTCTCGTAGTCGTCCTGTCTAAAGTTTGTAATTGCACTCGGTCGATTCACCATTCCGCAGCAGGCAAACGCGCAACTGCCCATGCATGACTTGACGGCCTGTTGATAATGAAATAGAATTTCATGGACAGTTTATCCTAGCGATGTCGTATCGCTTCTTGTCGTCCTTCTTCAATCCTTCTTTGCAAGGTTTAAAATCTAAACAAATAACNAGCCATTAATACAAAACGGGAAAATATCAATATATGTATTGCTCAATCAAATACGGCAGCATAGATTATCATATGTGTAAAGTAGGTATACTTTTGGCACTGATCCTCGGTTCGTTTCCTCCTGTGTTCCCCTTTGTCAGAGGGCCAATGTTGAGGTTTATGTGAAAGGAAAAATTGGTCCTCATGCGATGCATATTCCTTCCTTACACTGGTGTGTGATGTAGAGAATCCACAATTTCAGGCTTATCCAATAGTTGGCCAAAATATTGGGCGCTACCTGTATAGGAAATACGCCTCTTGTAAATATTTAGATATGTAACAATAATAAACACTAGCATTTATTTCATATTCAAATATTAACATGTCTTTCGTCCGTTTAATACAAACATTTGGTGCAATAAAGCGTTGGAACTCCTCGAGACGTCTAATATCCAATATCCATATGGTCAAGTAAAAAGGTAGTAGAGCCATTTCCCATCCCGTAAAGTGCCCTTGTAACATTTCTTACGCGTCAGCTAGGCGTTGAGGTGTAGCCATTGTTGGGGTCTACGGCAGGGAACATCTGTGTGACGTACTGCTGGATAACAGCTTTGCGACGAGGATCCAATTCCTGCTTCCCAAGCTTTCCACAACCATACCAGTTGTACATAAGTCGAACAGCAGTAGGTTCGGACAACTCTGGAAAGAACTACCGGGACGACTGGTTCGCCCGTTGTCAGTATAATGTGACCGGATGGGGCGTCCTGCTAGGTGTCTTCGGCAGTAGGTTTCAGTGAGGTAGTACTATAAAGTCGGCATCCGTTCCGCGCTATCACAAGGAGACAAACACGAACATATGGCAGCCTCCCAAAATACACACACATACACTACACGCATGACTCTTACACACAGGGGAGGCCGTCCTTAAATGACCTTAGCTGTTAATAGGACGTTAAACAAAATCAAACGTACAAACCAAAAGTATACCTACTTTACACATGATAATCTATATTTCCGTATTTGATTGAGCTATAAATATATTGATATTTTCCAGTTTTGTATTAATGGCTCTGATTTTTATTTGTTTAGATTTTAAACCTTGCAAAGAAGGACTGAAGAAGGATGACAAGAACCGTTACGACATCGCTAGGATAAACCGATACATCGCCACGTTTGCCTGCTGCGGAATGGTGAATCGACCAAGCGCAACTGCAAACTTTAGACAGAACGACTACGAGAGAGCATTTCACAAGGAAAGGAAACGATTGGGGGTAAAGACAACATGGCTATATGATTGACTGAGCACAAGACTGGCGACCAGTATACAGCCCACCTCATTTCGGATGAAATTCTTCAAGGATTATCTAGAACTTGTCCGAGATCCAGTTAAGAACAGTCCCGGATCCACCGCAAAGGAGCTCCTGCTGCAGGACAATGGACATACATTTGAAAAAGTAACTAACGGTAAGTATTGAATCTGTTAACTAGTAAGCAGGTATAGACTTTCCGTAAAATGTATATACATCTTTGGTACGATTCTTTGCAGCCTAACTCTGATTTACGGAATTCATGTGTTGCAATTTGTTTTTACAGGCGTGACACAACTGCATGAAATCTACAATGGCCCGACCATTTTACCAGGAGTAAGTTACTAGACATACATATAGAATCTCTTAAGGAGTTAGTGTGTTTCAATGACACTTAGAGCTGAGACTGGCGATAGCAATCTTCAATACTTTTGCTATCGGTAGGTTTAACCATGCCAGTGAGGTCTGAGTGGAGAGGCAAAATTTAATTCACAGGAGCGTCAATGTGAGCCAAGTCGTTAATCGTGACTTGCAACCCGTAGGCAGGAAAGGGTGCCTGGTGGTTGAGAATGAAGCTGCAGAAATGTGGTGGAATGCAACACACCACTTTGGGCCTCAGATTCATGCTGGAAGGGTGGTAGTATTGACCCTATATCAATCGGTCGGTCACGTACCTGGACAATGTGGCTCAAGGGTCAATCGAGGGAGGACCTAGTCCACTGTCGAGTATACTAGTTGTGAAACCCCAGCACATGGCACTGGAATTTCGTGTTATAATTGTGTCCCCTTGTTGGACTACGTGGTGGGTGGGGCCACAGAAACCTCGAGTTGAGCCCTCTTATGAAAGGCTTGGTGGTCCTGCCCAACGGGACAGGACCACAGGTCATATTACAGACCGTAACGAGGGCAGGAGTCCCTCACGGGAGAGGCCCCCTTCCTCACCGGAGGCTTGGAGCTCTTCTCCATCCAGACACCGACAGGCCAACGGATCCGGAGGCGCTACCCACTATGATCTTCAACAGCGAAGGACAGGTGTTTATCAATGACTGCAGAGTCAGGGCACAGGAGCTGCCAATGAGGATAGCACATGATGCTGAAGATATTCCAACACTAACAGATGAACTGATCCTGCTTGAGGGTTTGCTGGATGATGGCACATTTACGATTGTGTACCCTTTCAAACCACTCAGATGTGCGTTTTGTTGGGAAACATTTGTTAATCGAAATCTTCTCATCAAACACATTGATACCAAGCATGATCAGACACACAGATTCAGCTGTGCAGTCTGTAATAAGACCTTACCATTGCTACATGGAGTAAGGGTACATCATGCGAAATGAGTACGGAAACATAGTGGCGCTAGCAGAGCCAACCCTTTATTGGTACCAGACGAGAATGGGAAAATCCCGCAGGAAGATGCAACCGTGCATGCTTTCAAATGTGACTCATGCCCTCTCACGTTCAAATCTAAAATAGGGCTTGGTCAACATATTGGACATCGCCAACTTACTGTCGCTCACATCAGGCGCCTCCAAGCTTTCGAGCAGGACATCAAGAGAAAGCAAGATGAGAGGTTAAAAACCAAAGTGCAAGCTGGAACTGTGACCGCCGCAAGCCTAAGTTCAAGAAGCGCCAATACCAAAAAGTCCAAGATTATTAATGAGGAGGAGGACAAGGTTATCAGGGAGATGTCCACTACCGAACGGTGGGCAACTGGTACTGAAATAGCCAAATTCTTGGGCAACAAAACGGATGTTCAGGTACGCTTAAGACGAAGCACGCTTAAGCTGACTAAGAACACTGTTTTTGCAGCTGCTCATGTTAAACTGAGGAGTGCCAATGCAAATCAGCAGCATGTTCCTGTGCCTAAGGCTATCGGAAGTGAGAAAGATGATAGACAATTTGCAAAGGCAGTGCAAACACAGGGCAGTGAGCGTTTCGTCGGGAAGAGCGGAGAAATTTTGGTAAAAGCGGCAGCCGGAGAATATGATGAGTCAGAGATGAACGATCTGCTGACCCTTTTAAGAAATGAGAACATGGGCCATAGGGAGAAGCAACTTAAGCGGAAACCCAAACCCAAATATCGGCACAATAAAAAGGGAAGAAAGGCAAGGCTCGCCACCGGAAAGTGGACGAGTACGCCCAACAGCAATTCCTCTACGCGAATGATCAGAAATGTCTGTCAAGACTCATACTCAATGGAAAAGGCGAATCCGAGAAATGCAAGATTTCTCCGGAAACAGTTGCAGAAACATATCAGGAACGTTTCGGAGGCGTGTCACAGGAAGTAGACTTGTCGGGGTATCCGAAACCCGAACCTGTTGACAAAAAGATCTTGTCCCATCACCACTGACGAGGTACGGAAAGCCTTTGCTCGCGCGAACAAGGGTAACTCTCCGGGACCAGATCAGGTAGATCTTAAATTTGTCATAAAGGTCAATCCAAATGGAGATTTCTTGGCAAATATCTTCAATACCTGGTTATGTACAGGTAAGGTTCCAAAGTCGGTTAAGGAGAATAGATCTATCCTACTGCCTAAGGGATCGGAAGGGCTTGAAAATATTAATAATTGGAGACCTCTGACGATCTCATCAGTACTGTTAAGGCTATACACGAGTATACTCGCTAAGAGAGTAATGAACTCATTCAAATTGAATGAAAGGCAGCGGAGTTGCATTGACGCTCCTGGTTGTGCTGAAAACACTTACTTGTTAAAAAAAATAATTGAGGATGCCAAGAAAAACAGAAATGAACTGTGCGTGACTTTTCTTGATCTGGCGAAAGCGTTCGATACGGTGTCGCATAAACACTTAGTCGCAGGAATAGAACGTTTTGAGACAGACAGGCATTTCATCGATATTGTTTCCGATCTCTACACGGATGTTTCTACGGTCTTTAAAACAGACCAAGGAGAAACGGGTAGGATACCGATGAGCAATGGACCCATTACTACGTAAAATCTCGGAACAAAAGAATGGCTACAAATTTGGACCAGTTCCGAGTGATAAGATCGAGGCTCTGGCATACCCAGATGATAATGCGTTGACAACTGGTACACCAGCTTGCATGGACAAGAATTGTGAGCTTGTTCAATCTTTTTGCCATGAAACAGGCAGCGATTTACTTCAAACCGGCATGTAAGGGCACCCATGTGATAAATCACTTCCCTAAGAAAGCAACCATCGGTGGGGAAGAGATTCCAGTGATAGGGCCCGAGGACATAACCAAATACCTCAGCAGCAGAATCGACCCTTGGATAACAGTTGTCCGGGAAGATTTGGGTGCAAGGTGTTCGGATATGCTGAAGAAGATAAGTAAGGCCAGGTTAAAACCCAGACAAAAGCTACAGCTACTGAAGCAGTATGCCCTGCCAAGATTAACCTTCCGCTTATCGATGGATCATTATCCGAAAGGAACTCTGAAAGAACTTGATGGAATGATTAGACGTCACGTCAAAGAGTGGCTCAAACTGCCTTCATGTGCGCCTAATGCCCTTTTGTACACAAAACAAGCGGAGGGAGGCATCGGTCTCCCGCAATTAGAACAAAGTGTTCTGGCCATGAGGATCAATACGCTGCGATCTGTAATGTTCTCTAAGGACAGTAAAATAAGGCGTATGGCCGAGGTGGTAGGCACCCAGCAGGAGATCCGAGAGATGGCGAACAAAGTGGGTATCAAGATACCCAGTACAGATAAGGGCAAGGCGAAGTGGCACAAATTAGTGGAGACCGATTGGTCCGAACTAAGGTGTGCTGGTCGAGGCAGGGGAGCACTCAAACAGGTTCAATCAAATTTCTGGCTAAAATCAAACAGCCACTATTTTGGTGAATCCGATTTCTTAACTGGGCTACAGCTGCGGGGGGACACGTTCCCATGTAGGGTCACACTGGCCCGAGCCAAAAGTACAATAGACGTACACTGCAGGCACTGTAATGATGCACCGGAAACGGTGGGCCATATATCAGGGGCATGTATCCGAGTTAAGAAATATAGGATTAAGCGGCAAAACGCCGTTGTCCAAACCATGTCGGACAAGTTCAACAAAGCGGGATGGCAAGTGGCAAACGAGCCAAGATTGAACAGTTCAAAACAGAGCATTTATACCAGATATGATCCTGAAAAAAGGCAATACGGCGGTTGTCCTTGACCAAACGATAGTTTACGAGAATAGTGGAGCGCTAGGCAAAGCCAACGCTGCCAAAGTATTGAAGTACGAACAACTATCAGACGTGGTCAAAGAACGATTTAAAGTGAATACAGTCAAAGTCAGAGGTTTTGCCATCGGCGCCAGAGGAGGTTGGTGTAAGAAACATACCAACACCCTAAATGAGATTGGGATCCTCGATAAAGGATTTGAAGAACACCTCTGTCGCCTTGTCCTTAAAGGAACCATAAATATGCTTAGACTATTCATGGACGCCTAAGTCTGATGACATGCTGCCTGGTACGGCACATGATCATATGCGTGAGCCTCTAAGACTGGTCGATATAATGGCATGTGGTCTGGTACGACGCATAGCCTAGTCTGCACGCAAGACAGTATCGAATCAGTTGATACGGATTTGGTGAGTCCTGCGAATTGCAAGGGGGGAATGCGTAGTCTCGTTACACCCGTTTAACAACTCATCCCTTAGCCACGTGGGCTTCAACACGAAAAGAAATCCTTCGGATTTTGTCTGGAATACTCTTATGGAGTGACTGATACCGCACTATGCTGGATACTTTTGTTTGTTTGTTTGATTTTGTTTAACGTCCTATTAACAGCTAAGGTCATTTAAGGACGGCCTCCCCTGTGTGCAAGATGCATGAGTTTAGTGTATGTGTGTGTATTTTGGGAGGCTGCGATATGTTCGTGTTTGTCTTCTTGTAATAGCGCGGAACTGATGCCGACTTTATAGTGCTACCTCACTGAAACATACTGCCGAAGACACCCAGCAGGACGCCCCACCCGGTCACATTATACTGACAACGGGCGAACCAGTCGTCCCACTCCTAATTTGCTGAGCGTTAAGCAGGAGTAGAAACTGCCATTTTTAAAGACTTTGGTATGTCTCGGCCAGGGGACAGAACCCAAAGCCTTCCTCACAGGGGCGAACGCTCAACAAATGGCCAAAAGTGAGGCATTGTCAAGGGAGACATTAGGAAGAAGAAAGTTATTTAGAAAGGAGAGAAGAGATAAGGTCCCAAATTTAGTCGCCTCTTACGATCATGCAATTGGGGG
>NW_018407999.1:696483-719562 GCF_002113885.1 Mizuhopecten yessoensis
GAACTTGTTACCCTGTATCAGCCGTCAAGATCACTGCGGTCGGAGTCAGAATCTTTGTTGTGTGTCCCAAAATCTCGTACTGTGACCTACGGAAACAGATGCTTTGGGAGGGTTTCGGCTACGTTGTGGAATAGCTTACCATCTGCTATTAGGAAGTCGAATACCCTGGCCAAGTTCAAGAGGGACATAAAAACTCACCTCTTCACGTCTGCATTTTAGAATCTTTGCAAAGACGTCATGTAAATACCACCCTTTTTGTTCAATTATGTGCACATTGCTTGTTAAATGTATGAAAGTGATTGCAAGCCGTTTGTTGTTTGTTTTCACAATTATAACCATTACTATTATCCATATGTTGTAAAGCGCCTTAGAGTAATTTTACAAATTATATAGGGCGCTATACAAATGCTGTATATTATTATTATTATTAATCTACCCAAGGAAACAAATACCTTTTTTTAAATCTATAATGATGAAGCTACTGCTGCTGAAAAAAAAATCATATATCTCCAACAGGATAAGAAATGGTTCAGAAGCAATAGACATAATCCACTTCACTTTGTGAGAAGGGACTCTCTCGACTTATAGCAACCAGATCATACCCAGGTTACGAGAAAGGTATTTGGATGAAATACAAGCAGTTCTTGATGAGAAAATCCGATACCATGACGATATCATACCAAGCTGGAGTAGAAGACAGCACAGACAGTCAAATTCGAATCTACACCGACAGCAGTAGACAAGAACATCATTTCCACGGCCCTTTTCAGGGCCACCACATTCCTCAAAAAGCTCAATTTTCAATTTCGTTTTATACAGAAACAATTTAAAATAAAACAAAACCAGTAAAAAAGAATTTTATTCAAATATTGGCACATAAGTTTCATTAAATGATGCGATATGTCCATATATTAGGTAGACATGCAAACTCTTATAATTTCTTGATTTTTAAGCTATTGTAACCGTTATAGGCTTTATTTGCTCAGGAATATCAACCTGATAATAACAATTTTATTGCAGCAACATTTACATGTTTCGACTCAGGCGAGTCGTCATCAATGATATTGTGACGTCATCGATACGTGTGTCGGGATATCGACTCGGCCGATGTCCTTGCAAACGGATGATACGGACTTGAGGCGGCTATACAACTGACGATGTCAACGTTGCAGAAATCGCCCAGACAGAAATTGATGATTACAGAAACGCCCGCTATTGTGTCCACGGTACCACAAAGTCAGCATACGAAGTTATAAAGAAGGTTGGACTTAGCCGCATGACCATAAGATTTGATATATCTCGATGTCCGCTATTACCTGGCAAAGGGATGCCGACTCTACAGACTCGCCGGTTACTCCAGGGGAATCATAAAGCCAGCATTCTTCCACCGGGTGCAGTTCCTGTAAATTCAAAATCGCCAAACTCCCAAAAAGGCCCTTTTTAGGGGCAAACAAAAATTTAACAAGAGTACCTCGGGGCGAAACAAAATACGCCCGTCGAATGCCATAGTGTTTTATACTTTCTTACATTGAAATAAGATATGTATCATTCTAAGAGTGGTTAGCCGATATGCTATAAAAAATGTAGGAGAAAATCTTCGCGCAAAAAAAATCAAATACTGAAATGAACAAAAGGCAATAACTTGCCAAAATCGTTGAATCAAAATTCTTTTAAGGAAGACGCAACTTCATATCATGATTTTAATGTATACCAAGTTTCAAAGAGATCGGTCGAAAAATGTAGGAGGAGATTGCCGGACAAACAAAGTCTACGCCGGAGGACGGACGGACAACGCAATACCATAATTCTACCGTCAAATTTGACGGTCGTTTAAAAAGTGTCCTGATAACTGCTCATAAATACGTATTCCCCCTCCCATACTGGTATATGGGGAAATTTTCCTAATAACTACTCGAAAATACGCATTCTCCCTCCTATTTTGGTATACACGGAAATTTTCCTATTAACTCCTCGAAAATACGCATTCGCCTTCCCATTCTGGTATACCTACTTTACACTAATACTACACATATGATAATCCATATTTCCGTATTTGGTTGAGCAATTAATATATTGATATTTTCCCGTTTTGTATTAATGGCTCTATGATTTGTATACGCCCGTCAAATTTGACGGGAGTATTATGGTATGGCGTTGTCCTCCTACATTTTTCGACCGGTCTATTCGAAACTTGGTATACATTATACTCATGATATGAAGTTGTGTTTTCCTTAAAAGAATTTTAATTCGACGATTTTTGCCAAAAGTAATTGCCCTTTGTTCATTTCGGTATTTGATTTTTGCCCGGAGATCACCTACCAGTTTTTGACTGATCTCTTTGAAACTTGGTATACTTTATAATCATGATATGAAGATGCGTCTCCCTTAAAAGAATTTTGATTCGACGATTTTGGCAAAATGTATTGCCTTTTGTTCATTTCAGTACTTTATTTTTGTCCAAAGATTTTCTCCTACATTTTTTATAGCATATCAGCTAACCACTCTTAGAATGATGCAGATCTTATATCAATGTAATAAAGTCTATAACACTATATGGCATTCGACGAGCGTATTTTGTTCCGACTCGCGGTACTCTTGTCACTATATGGCATTCGACGAGCGTATTTTGTTCCGACTCGCGGTACTCTTGT
The DNA here is from genome assembly GCF_002113885.1 of Mizuhopecten yessoensis. NCBI lineage: Eukaryota > Metazoa > Mollusca > Bivalvia > Pectinida > Pectinidae > Mizuhopecten > Mizuhopecten yessoensis. The sequence continues at coordinate 699,135 of NW_018407999.1, forward strand.
TATACGTTAAGATTTTAAACCTTGCAAAGAATGACGTCTTGGACACAGTGAAGAAGGACGGCAAAAGCCGTTACGACATAGCTAGGACAAAGCGATACATCGCCTGCTGCGGAATGGGGAATCGACCGAGTGCAATTGCAAACTTTAGACTAGACAACTACGAGAGAGCACTTCACAAGGGAAAGGAAACGATTGGGGCTGAAGAATACATGGTAATAGGACTGACTGAGCACAAGATTGGCGACCATTATGCAGCCCACCTCATTTCGGACTCATTTGGATGAAATTATTCAAGGATTATCTAGAACTTGTGCGAGAACCAGTTAAGAACAGGACCGGATCCACCGCGAAGTAATTTCTGTTGCAGTACAATGGATATACATTTGACAAAGTAGCAAACGTTAAGTATTTTATTTGTTAACTACTAAGCAGGTATGGACTTTCCGTCAAATGTTTATACATCTTTGGTACGATGCTTTGCAGCCTAACTCTGATTTACGGAGTTGATGTGTTGCTAATTCTTATTACAGGCGTGACATAACTGCATAACATCTACAAATGCCCGACCATTTTACCAGGAGTAGCAAGGAAAAGTTACGAGACATACACGCAGAATCTACCCAAGCAAACATAGGACAGGATGACACAATACCTTTGCCACACAGCAGATGTAATTAAATTTTGTTTAAGTGGCTCATTACCACAGTTTATTTAATTTTCCGATTGGAATATTGATCAGTTACGTAGATTAAACGGAAAAGGACAGGACCATCGACAAGAAGAATAAGAGAACATCATCATATTAATGGATGAAATTATCAACAAGGAGAGGAGAAAAGCGACATCAATGACCAGGAGATCATGCAGCATATATGGAAACAGGATTGGCCTCACTCCAAGACGACCTACCATCCAGTCAGGGGGAAGATTGTATGCAATGGTGTGCATTCAATCCCGGCGGGTACCATTGTGTGGACTACAATGGGGATCATGGGGATCATATGACTCACACACACACACACGGAGAACAGCCCCTAATGAGCATCGCGAAAGATGTCAATTACATGCTCTTTTACAGGCACCCTGTCAACGGCAAACGGATGTTTGTCGATGCTGCCACAATTCCCTGTCGGTACCAAACGTGCATGAAATCAGGAACTGTGGGCAGACTCATAAGTCACGTGTGCTACTTATTGCCACGGAGGTATGTAGAATTATGAAATTGAAAAGAGTTGAAATTATATTTTGTTTTCTCATAGCTGACAAGTTAGTAATACAATGTCATTACAGTGCAGTTCTTATTTCATTACGGAGTCAGACCGGAGAAAATATATTTTGGTTGCAAGAATGAATAGTATATTACTGATAAAATCCTGATGTTTGTTTGATTTTGTTTAATGTCCTATTGACAGCTAAGGTCATTTAAGGATGGCCTCCCCTGTGTGTGTGTGTATTTTGGGAGGCTGCGATATGTTCGTGCATGTAAAGTCAGTATTGTATTGTTTGTTTGATTGTTTGGGTAAAGCGCATGCTTTGGCATAAAAGATGGAGGTGTTGTCTCGTAGTCGAACTGAAGTGCAAGTATTAGCAGTACAGCAGGCTGCTGCCACTTTCTCGGCTTCTTTGGAACTATTAGTGGAAAGTTGTGTATGAGAAGGGTAATTCGAAATGCATTCGCGAAAGGAGGATTTGTGTTCTTCAGGCATAACACTTGATTTCTCTCGCTCATATAATGTTAAACTCAGGTGTTTGAATGGTCCACGGAGAAACATCAGATATTTTAAATGTAGCTATGTCGGTGAACTCTATGTTAAGTTCTTGCAGGAAATTTGCAATTCGGATACCAAATGTTGGCAGAAGTGTTGGGTTTTGCGTAAATATGTTTTGGTATTTTGGGTTGAATACTTGGTCGAAAGCAGGATTTTTACGGTTTGATTTTGATGAGCTGCAAACTGCAATGCAAGCTTTTTCCTTCTGTCATAAAGGGATGGTTCATTCGCTTCCGCGAATAGGCTTTCAACAGTTGTTGTTCGAAAAGCTCATCGGGCTAGACGTAGCCCTTGGTCATGGTCGACCCGTATAACATAGAACCATTATCCGAGCGGGGATAGAGCGATTGATAGAAAACATCGTATCTATAATGATTTGTTTTTGTTTTTTTGGTTTGACGACACATCGACGGCTTTGGTCATTTAGGGCCGTTGTGATTCTTTTTTTTTATTTTTTATTTTTTTCAATCTATAATGATGAAGCTACTGCTGCTGAAGAAAATCACATATCTCCAACAGGATAAGAAATGGTTCAAAAGCAATAGACATAATCTACTTCACTTTGTGAGAAGAGGACTCTCTTGACTTATAGCAACCAGATTATACCTAGGCTAATACGAAAAAGGTATGAAATGCAAGCAGTTCTTGATCAGAAAATCCGATACCATGACGATATCATACCAAGCTGGAGTAGAAGACAGCACAGACAGTCAAATTCGAATCTACACCGACAGCAGTAGACAACAACATCATTTCCACGGCCCTTTTCAGGGCCACCACATTCCTCAAAAAGCTTCACGAAGAACTCTCGAAAAAACGCACTATCAATATGTTTCAATTTCGTTTGATACAGAAACAATTTAAAATAAAACAAAAACAGTAAAAAAGAATTTTATTCAAATATTGGCACACAAGTTTCATTAAATGATGCGATATGTCCATATGTTAGGCAGACAGGTAAACTCTTATAATTTCTTCATTTTTAAGCTATTGTAACCGTTATAGGCTTTATTTGTTCATGAGTATCAAACCTGATTATAACAATTTTATTGCAGCAACATTTACATGTTTCGACTCAGAGGCGAGTCGTCATCAATGATATTGTGACGTCATCGATACGTGTGTAGACAACTTAAATGGTGACATGATATGCAATCATGTAATTATATTGGCGGAATTAAATGTAAAGTATGTACAAAACCAAGGGAATAAGTTAGACTATTAACATTTATGAAATAGGCATGTATGATAGTTAAGCATGGAGATAAATAAATGACTGTCATAATTTGTAGAATTGTTGGCTTTCTATTAAATACATGTTCCGAATCTAGAAGATACTTTATTGTTGTGAATCTATAGAACATGCACAAATCAGGGTTCGACAATTTACAGGAACGGACAGAAACAGGCTAGTGAATAATTTAGTTATAAGACTTATGACATTGTTACAACAAATGACTGCGTGCGTAGTTTAAGGTAAATCTACATGTCGTGTACAAGTAATCATCAGCAGTAATTATCGAATTATCAATATGCACGGAGTAATTTTCCCAAGATTGGTGTACCTGTCACAACAAGATGACTGCGTGAGTAATCTATGTACCTAGTGTTGCTATTATATATATAGTCCTCACACAGTCGGATATAACTATTCATCATGTATCTTCACGCAACATTGTGAGGTTCCTGCGCCACGACGACTCTGCACCCAGAGATCCTGCCGGATTCGTTCCAATACTGCTAATTCCACGTGAATGACGAAACTTTGATGAAGATTGTTGAAGTCTCAGGAGATCGACTCATCTCCTTGCAAACGGATGATACGGTTTTGTGGCGGCCATACAACTGACGATGTCAAAGTTGCAGAAATCGACCAGACAGAAATTGATTATTACAGAAACGCCTGCTATTGTGTCCACGGTACCACAAAGTCAGCATACGAAGTTATAAAGGCCCTTCCATATATGAAGAGTATTTGATTCTACCATATCTGGGTCTTGAGAAGAAGATTTTTGAAATTTTTGAATTTGACCCTTTTTTGCCCCTCAGGCCCCGGCAATCATTTTTGTTGACCTTTGGCCATGGAAGGTTTCTGCAAAATTTCATTGAAATTGGTTCAGGGGTTTTGGAGAAGTTGAAAATGTAAATTGTTGACGGACGCACCACGGACGACGGACACAAGGCGATCGCAATAGGTCACTTGAGACTGTCTCAGGTGACCTAAAAATTACCATATCTTTCGACGCCCATATTACGACTATTGTTTTTCTCGGTATAATGTTCCAGAAATAAAACACGATTCACATATATGATTCGAAAAGTAAAAAGTACTTATGTTAATCCGTCTCCTTTTTGTGTGAAACAACGATTGGACGGCTCTGACTAATATTATATATACAATATAGATATAGTACATTATAACCTGTCTAAACCGGATGTCATCGGGATCAAATTATCTGGCCGGTTTACACAGGTGTCCGGTATAAACAACAGAGAAAAGAATCAATAACAACGTCTAATTATTTACAAATATACAGTATTGTAGCCAGCCGAGAGAAATTTAAGGACCGGAATAAACAGATGAAACAACGCCTGTTTTCGGAATGGACAGGTTTGACAGGTTATATTTTATATATATGCAGATATAAGGAGGGAAAGAGGTGCAAAGTGTTGACATAAAATGTGTTCGGGGGTAAAGTATACAGCGGCGTAACGTAACGTCAGATGTTGTACATTTTCTAATTATCCGTTTTCAAATTTCCAACATGTTTTGTTTGAAACTACAGAAGATTTTCAACACAAGTTACGTGGAACTAGACATTGGATACCCAGCCAACTACGACAATAATTTAGTTCATTTACTGCGAAAGGACAGACGAAGTATTTCCATCATGTGAGGAGGGTCTTAATGAGATGCATCTTATGAACAACATCCCCCCACCCCCCAAACAAAAAGCAGGGTACACGATCCCGAGACCTGGTGTAGATAATTAAAATAACAAGAGGCCTAAGAGCCTTAGCGGTCACCTGAGTTATATTATAGGTTCTAGTAGCTCAATTTCATCTTTGATGGAATGCGACCAGCTTACCATTGCATGTAGATATATATTTTTCAGTATTATAGTAATTCTTAATGTCTTTCTATATATATAACATTCACCTTTCACCTTTCACACGCTGGTTGTAAATGTAATGCTTAACGATCAACACCATTATATTTTGCCCTTGATATTGTTTACCATGTTTACCAAAAATAATCTCTTGTTTCGTAAACAAAAAACACAGCTGTTTTCAAAATGTCCAATTTTCAAGCAGGTTCCATAATCTTTCAACAAGTTCACATTCACCAAAAATATGTAAAAACAGTTTCCTCCGTCTGTTTACAGAGAGTACAGAGTAAATTATCCAAAACATTGAATTTTGTTAAAAAATATTAGTTGCCAGTATTCTGTGTAATTCTGTATTGAAACCACATTAGAGTTACATCTTTTGTTGTGTAAAGAACATCATTTTGTAACTTTTTTAAGCCTATATCGTCCAAGTTGAGTATGTTTGACTTTTGTCAATATATTTGGCAGTTTGAAATAAAAATGTCATACATGTCTCTACAACCCTTTTTGTTTTTATTTATTAATTCAAATGTTTTCGGTATAAAAGGCTGAAAACATTGTTCTACAGTATTGCGAGTATAGGAAAGCCATATAGGCATCACAGCAGTTATCAAACCATAAACCAATGTATAAGGTGGTCGTAAATCATTAAATATGAAGATAGATAATTAGTATCCTTTTCAACCATATCATAGGGGAATATAATCCCTCTTTCAAGCCAGGTCTGATAATATATAGTAGAGTTGTCTACCTTTATTTCTGTTATGAACCATAATGGCAGTGTAAGTCGGATGTTTTAATATCAACTTTTAAGGTATATTCTGCAAATGTTCTAAAAACTAAAACGAAAATTCCGGTATTGTCTGCATACTGAAATAACCCATATTCATTACTAATGATTTTGATACCCTGGATGTATTGATTAGTTCTTATAAAGGTTCCCATACTCTCAACACATAGGATAAATAAATAGGGTGATATTAGATCGCCCTGTCGACAGCCACGGCATATGTTGAAGAAGGAAGAACAAAATCCTCTTTGAAGTACACAAAGCTTTGTATCGTTACATAGAACTTTAACCAAATTAGTAAATTCAGGTCCAAACTTGAAAAAAATAGGACTTTGTGTATAAACTATAAAGGTTTATTTGTGCCTGTAACGATTTTTCCTCTGCTATACTGTCTCTCTTTTTTACTAGCTGAGAAAGAGATAGCCATGGCTCGGATTTCCATTAATATTTGTTCAAAAAATAGTTGGTCACTTACAGTAAATTGAATCAAAGGGCCTGTTTCCAGTAATGTTAATTCTCCATAGGAGCCTGCCCCCGTATAATTTCTTATCTAGCTCAACTACTGTTTTTTTCTTTTCCGAAGAATAATTTTACACCTTTCCGACACCCAGATTTCATAATTTCAGTGAAAATGTATTTTTATAAAGTTGTCAATTTCAGCATCAAAGACATAAGTTCGTAAATAAAAGAAGGTTATCTCGAAATTGTAATTCGCAACATAGTATAAATTTCTTTTGATAAATATTTCCAAAACATCGTGTTTATTCATAAAACAAAAAAAAAAATATTCTCGGATGAAAATGCACTTGCAGAGACACAATTATGAAGAAAAATGCCATAAAATTGCAATTTTCTCCCGTTATATAGTTTTGGATGCAAATTTCCATCAGAAAATCGGATAGAGCTTTACTTGTTTCATATGTGTACCAAAAATCAGCTAATTCCATGTGGTGGAACGTTCTCATATCGCCGCCTGAATGTGGTTGTAAATTGAAAGAAAAGGGGAAATGAGTAACAACCTTGTCTGAAACCCTATTATATAGCTTATTATATACAAACTTTTATATTGAATATCAGAGCGGATATTTTCATGACAGTTTTATGATGTGTAACGACTAAATAAACAGTATCGATATAAAGATTTACACTGAGGACACCCTGATACATGAATACTGTTCTATCTCAAGTTGTCCTCTTCTGAATTTTCTGATCGTGTGGCCTTGTACATTTATCCGTATCTTCTTGTCTTTGTCTATACGTTTACGGAATCATTGACTCGACGCTAGCTATTCTTGTCTCACTTTCCTTGTTTTATTGTCCCATCTCCAAAGCGTTGTGGCTCTGTCAGGGTTGGGACCCTGACTTGTCTCACTTTCTTTGTGCCTGCCGACCACGCCACATCGAATAGATAGATTATCCATATGAAATACTTTATTTTGTTCTAAGTAATCAATCAATTCTGCGCTTCTTGGAGGTATTGAATGTGATTTATTATATTGTCTTGTTATTTTGTGTAATTAGTTGTTCGTTATTTATCACACATTTTCGCATAATTGTACCAAACTACTAAGTATTAGCTGTTTACAGCAATCATCGGTGGCTTGCTATTTTGTTACTTTATCGACGCTTCATAAACCAATCGTTATTGTTTCAAGATGGAGGGTAAATGTGTTGGAGAAGGGTGTCAAGTATACTTCAAGAAACGTAGTGGCAATAAGAACAGAAGTGCACGCAATGTAAATAGTCCACAATATAAATGGCTCCTAGATACGCTGGTGCAACAAGGATTGATGTCAGCAAAGGAACAAGCACTTATTTGCCAGAAGTGCTACATGAAGTATCTTCGGAACAAAAATCAGCCTGAACCTGAACCCGAGCAGAACCAGGAAATAGAGGAAGAAGACGACTCCCCGTCCCATATCCTGCCGTTGCTGACCCTTCATGATCTTTTGAATGGATCATCTTCACACAAAAAATGCTGTCTCTGTCTTGTTACCTTTGCAAGAAATGGAACAAAATCATCAGTCTTACCAAAACGTGCAAGACATCACCTGATCTATTCACACAAACTGTGGTGTCCCACCTCATCCCGCGTCTGCTCCATTCACCTTATTGGTAACGACTTAGATCCGTCTACAGAGGTTGTCCTTGATGGTAGAGGTTCCTTGGAATCTCAGTTACCATCAAAATCGTCCGAAATCATTAATGACCTCCTAGAGGTGTCGCACGTCCTTTCACAGAACCAGTCTGCGTTTACAATAAGCTTTTCTTCTCTTGATGACTCGGCATGCATGGCCTGGACAGGTTGGTCCAAAGATCAGTTCCTCGAAATCCACTCGCACTGTTCCCCATATCTTTCATCTGGTATATATACCAAGACTACACACGATGCTCTATTACTGTTCTGGGTAAAACTGAAAACCGACATTTCCTGGAGTCAGTGTTCTTCTCTTTTTGGAATTTCCAAGTCAAGTGTGTCCAAAACTTTCCACTCCATAGTACAGGCATTAGACACATCGATAGTCCCACAATTTCTAGGTCCGGATCACTTGACAAGAGAACAGTTGCTCGGGCACAATACTGTCTTTTCAGAAGCATTTTTTGGAGATAAAGCCACTGCCATATTAGATGGCACCTATATTTATATCCAGAAAAGCTCCGACCACAAGCTCCAGAGAATGTCCTACTGTGGCCAGAAGAAGAGAAACTATCTCAAATTCATGAGCATCGCCTTACCAGATGGCTACATTCTGGACACAGTAGGACCATTCACTGGCAGCGAAAATGATGCTACAATTACAAAAAAAGTCATGGACAAGCTAGTTACTTGGCTACAACCAGACGACAACGTTGTCGTTGACCGAGGTTTTAGAGATGTCCTACCAGTTCTCGAAGCCTCTGGCCTCAATGCTAGCATGCCGTCATACCTGAAACCCGGTCAAAGTCAACATTCTGACGTCCAAGCAAATCTTGACAGAACTATCACCAAATCGAGGTGGATTGTGGAATCCTATCATGGTCGTCTGAAACACTGGACGTTCTTCCGAACGCAATTGGTGTCTAACAGCTTTATCAATGTCATCGAGGCTTTGCTTCGAACCGTCACAGCCTGTCTGAATGGTATTAGAGGACCGATCTACCAGAGATCTCCAGAGAGAGATGCCAAAGATAGGCTAATGGCTGAACGTATGAAGGACCGTTTGACAACACCGAATGGTTTAGCTCAGAGAGTCAAGACAGATCCGGATCTATCTAGACGGGCAAGGTCCGAGTTTGTCAAGATGGATGCATCTTCCGTACTGTTTCCCCGTCTCGATCTTGATTACTTGAGAACCATTACGTGTGGAACGTATCAGATATCTCTGGCTCCTGGTTACATCGCCGAACATTTAAGTGATGACGGAGACTATGAGGTGTGGCTTTACCAGCACTCCCCAGACCTTCTCCGATGTCAAATACATTCTCGACACAAAAGCCAAACGAAATATAACGTTTGGATACGGTTCACCGTTTCACCCGATGTTGAGGCCCCAATAAAGGACTACTACTGCCAGTGCCCAGTTGGAGAGAGAACGATGGGAATGTGTGCGCACATCTCCAGTATCTTGTACTACCTTGGGTATTACAGGACGCTGGAAAACCCTCGACCATTACAACCACAGGTAAAGAAATTCCGACAAAACTTGAAATAGTTTTCCATGCGGCAACGGAGTGCATATGTCGAAAGTATGTTTGGGGCTCGATATGAAAGATCCCCGTTACCATGTGACTAACCAAACTTATAAATATAGGTATTATACAATCGCCCGTAGCTATGAACACTCCCGTAAATGCGAAAACCAACCAAAATCATAAGGAACACGTTTTGTTTGTTGTTCTGTCTATTTGTCAGCCAATGTCTTCAACCACGGGGACTTGTGAAGTAGCCATCTTGGATTTTTTTTATGAAAAAGTGTTTCTCTCACTTTTTTTCATATCTGTGTACATATTCTCAACATACCGAGCAAATACTCTCGTTTTTTTGTTAATTATCTAAAGAAAGTCGAAAATCGGCAATTCAACCATAGGCTAATTCAACCCAACATTTGAAAATGTTCCACCACTTACATTTTGATGATTTTTCCTCTCATCAATAGCATATTACGTACTGTTTAATAGGATAAAAATTGGTTGCATCCAACGCCCATGAAAGGGTGTATTCTCTAAAAAACAGTTTTTGTGTCTAAAATGTTATCGAAAATGGCATTTTTGAGACTGTTTCTGCCATAAAACAGCCAAATGGCGCGATGGAAACATGATTTTTTGTCACAATCATGCCATGAATGTATTCTTTACGGTGGCCATCTTTTGATTAGATTTTCATTAATATTTTACATAACATGCACATTTTATCAACAATTAGACAGCTTCTGAAAGGTACAACTTTGAGGAGCCATAAAAAACAAACCAAGTGACCTAAATCTTTATACTTTATAGATTTGTGACCACAACGGCATGGGCAATGCACCACCAACAGGAAATTTGAATCAGAGAAGGGGCCGTTTTGGAAACCGGCCCTTTTCGTCGATGTCTTTCAAATTATGAGTGGTATAGACCGGTTACATGTATTTTTCCTTTACAGAAGATATGACATGTTTAACTTTATTTTACCGCCGGCACAAAGGATAGGGATAGGTTAGATAAATTTATTTTATTAAAATAATTAGACAGACTTCCAAAATATAGAACCAAACCAAAACACAATGGAGTAGGATAGGGTCACAGGAAAGCCTGGATATGGTAGACACGTCCTACTCCTATCTCCGCGCCGTACTAGACACGATACGGCTAGCGACAACACAACACATTTACCAACCATTTGGACCAAGGAGTAGTCTCCCAAAATTTCACTAAAAGGATATGATAAGTATAGTATAACCCGTGATGATAAAATTCCCATAATGTTCCAAATAGTCAAAAAGGTTGTACTTGAAGGCACAATGTCTCAGGAGGAACACGTCGCCTCCGGAGTGCCTCAAGGTACGGTACTAGGACCACTCCTTTTCCTCTGCCACATAAATGAACTTCCAGACTGGATCAAATCCCAAGTACGCCTTTTCGCCGACGACTGCCTTTTGTATCGACAAATGAAAGCATTCAATGACCATAACATCCTCCAAAATGACCTACAAAACCTTGAAGAATGGGCAGAGAAATGGGGCATGAAATTTAATGCCAAAAAATGCTACATGTCAATGAGGAAAAAGTCAACAACATTCTACAGTATGAATAACCACATTTTAGAAGAGGTACAAAACAATCCATACCTAGGACTCCAGATATCAAACGACCTCAAATGGAGTGCTCATATAAGCAACATCGCGAGGAAAGCGAGCTTAACATTAGGCTTTTTGACATACAAGAACTCCTTCTTCAAAAAAACACCGCTTGAGTGGAACCAACTGGATGATATAGTAGTGTGCGCAGAAAGCGTAGAGGGATTAAGATCAGCCCTTTCAAAAAACACCCAAAATAAGTAATATATTCTCTTTCTCCCGTCGTGTCATGCCATTATTGGTAACTACGACGTATACAATGTACAGGTAGTCGCCACAACAAATTAACAGTAAAATAGGGCGATGTGAACATGAATTGGGGCGAAATGATTCGTGTCGAATTGTCCATAATTCTTCTTCTCATATATTCAATGCCAAGGCATTACCAGTTTGCTCACAAATCTTGCAATCGACCAAATCATGATATAAAAACATAACATGAGCTGTAATTCCATGCTTTAAAAAAGTCATTTCGGACCAAATAATCGAAATTTTCGGACGAATGTGTTAATAATTAAATTCTCATCATTTCGTCCTTCGCTTGCAGTGTTAACAAATTACATAAAAACTACGATGGCCGACACCGGTCGGCACATAACATAAATATTAATATGGCTGACAGCGGTCGCAAAAGCAGTGATAGTTGATCAGCTTATGGTTTGGTGTGTAGTCCGTCGGCCGTCAACTATTGCTCTTTTTTATATGTATAATTTAGTGTTGCATGTCAGTGTTAAAGCCACCAGTGCACTTTTAAAAACTGTAGGCATCGACAAAGTGTGTGGCGTACGGTTTACAGGACATGTTATACTCTTTGAAACAGTACAGCGACAACTGGCAGCGGTTAATATTGATCAGGCAAAATATGTTGTCTTCCGAAATCGTGGCAATAACTTCTTCTTTAGGGTGCAGGGTCTCTATCGCTGTTTGACGATTATGCCCTCGGGGTCCCATCACAGAGGCGTAAAAAAAACACGGTTCACCCGTCGTCAGTATAATGTGGCCGGGCGGAATGCTGTGATGGGTGCCTTCGGCATGGTGTTTCATTGACATGATAGCACTATGAAGCAGGCCTCGAATTTCACTCTTTATGACTCGCTATTTGCGAGTAGATTACCGAGAATAGCAAGTAGAAAAAATATGCACTTGTTTTTTTATGCGAGTGGTTGTATCATACATACAATTGATCAATTCCATAAAAAATCAATAAAGTGTTGCTTGTGGAAAATGCAGTTGTTATTTATGTTTTGCATGTCGAGCCTGTGATCGTCGTAACATGTGAAACACCAAAATGGCCGTCACATCTGCCATTCGGAGCATATCTCCATTTACCCAATGTCGGAATAAAAATATATGCACATAAACGTTTGAAACGAACATGCACCAAGAATAATAGTACAAGCGTGCACCGGAGTAGTATAAGTTCAACGATGGCAGATAATGCGTTTGCCGGAAAATTACGTTATTCTTCAAAAGATATACTGATGACGATGTTCCAGAGAAGAAAACAAAAACTGATGAAGCAGGAACACCTTCGAAATCGAGATCAGTGAGGACATAAGCCAAAACTGTTAGTAAATGGTAAAAAAAATTGAACATCACTATCGGCAAGAGTTTCACGACTGACAACATTATCGACGAGATATTGTGCATAACATGTCGAAAATACGCCAAATGCACAGATCGGTCATCGACAGTAAGTTATCAACAAATTAACAATGAAAATAAAAAATAAAAAAATGGTAAAGAGTATTTAAAACGCTTACCATATTTATAGCAAACAAAATTCCATGTACATAAATGGAATCTTATCCCTGTCCCACTTGCTCTAGTTAGGCTACTAGCTGCAGAATTCATTAGCAAAATATTTTGATGACCCAGTAATTGCTGCCCAAAAGGCTGCTTTTTAATTTCTGTCCAAATCTGTAATCGATAATCTGACATGATTAGTAATCCTCGCTGATCAAGTCGCCGTTTGAACGTGGGTGAGGGGAGGAAACTCTTAGTTTCTATCGGAACCAAATAATACATGAAATCAATGCTTTGAAAGAAAAGTGATAATTAATTTAGTAAGTATATAACACTATATGGCATTCGACGGGCGTATATTGTTCCGCCCCGCGGTACTCTTGTTCAGATTTTGGGATGCCAAATTACCACACAAACTGTTGGATACTGTTCCGATGGGGTGTCAGTGATGATGGGATCTAGGAAGGGGGTAATCAAGTTGTTAAAGGACAAGTACAATACCCCTTTGATTTTAGCAGTTTGGTGCCTTGCTCATAGACTCGAGTTGGCAATCAATGACGTCTTCAAGGGGACATATATGGACACTGATAGACACACTCGTGTCCGTCTATTACTTTTATAAAGATTCGGCTAAACGTAATAAGGAAGGCATTTCTTGGTGTCCTCGAAGGTGATGAGTACAGGGACCAGACACACCCTGATCAATGTGATCGCTGAAGATACTCTTCAAACTCGGAGAGAAATTGTAGTCCAACTACTCATTTACTGTCTGGATGGCAGGTTTGAGAACATGCAGACTGATCCACTCTTTTTATCCTGTCATGTATTTTAACACAAGAACTGGCCACCCAAAGATGACCAAGGGCACTCTTTGTTTATGGCGTGGGGGATGTTCAAAACATCATTGATCATTTCTCGGTTTTTCTCCAAAATGCGAACTGCGATGCAGAGAAGGCAATGAGTGAATGGACGGATTTCAAGCTCCATGTGTCACGGAATGCCGCTAACTTCCAGACAGCCCATCCTCTGCAAGTGTGGCCAGGAGGACACAGACAGAGGGGACTACAGTAATATCCTCATAGCCATCCACCTTACCAGTGTATTTCCCCTGTGATATGCATCATGTGAAATATCCTTTTCTTTCAATGTCCTCTGTATTCAAATATTAGACATACTATTACCACTATTTATAATCTATTAGGATATTTAAATCTGCACTGTTTAGTTTATGGTATTAGTAATGCATCGGACCAATTAAATAAAACTATTCTTATACATGTTGACTTGTACGTGTTAGATAAATTCCAAATGAATATTCATGTATTGTTATTATTATTATTATTCAGGCATGTTTTGTCCCTTAAATAATGAGTATTAGACATAAGTTGGTGTGCATGTGTGTGAGAGGAAAACGAATTACAACATTTTATATATTTAAGCATTGTACATAGATACCGGAAATAGAAGAAGACTGATATAGGCAAAGCCTGTTGTCTTATTCATTTGTCAATACTGTTCTAATATCTTCTTTAATGTTAACTTATATGTTTGTATTATATATGTATTGTCAATAAAATACTTTTGAAATTGAAATGAAAAGGGTGAAAAGTGACTGGCGTTGTGGACTCAACACAGAAACATTGGACCAGCTCATGAGGATATCGATTTCCGCACCAAGGCGGCTGCGCCTGGACCAGTTTGACCCGAATTCAGCTGTTTACAGGTGGTGGATAGATGGTATGAAAACCAAACGTCCGACCATTGCTCCGTACGGTCCAAGACAATAGGAATTTAATGTTAGCCAGTCAGTTGCCAATATTGAGAATTTTGTTTTTACTAACTATTCACATGTGCCACAATGTGGTGATGTTTAAGTATCAGAACAGTTCACACAGTTCACTTGTTTTCACTTTCAATTTTAGTGTTAAAAGTGTTTGGTAATATTTCAGATGTTTCTTATCATCAGTCGCATAGTCTGTAAATGTTAACCCATTACCTTAATAATTTTGTGTAACTGTAGTGCATGTTGCACCATTGCCAATGTGTATGATTGGATTAGTAAAATGAGAATCAAAGAACAAAAGACTCTTTAAAGACTGTTTTTAATAATTTGATATTAAATAAATGCAAATGTCTCGATATACATGTTATTGTATACATAACCATTGTATTGATAAAGTAAGTTATTCCGCATGAAAATCACATTATTTATAATCAAAAGTAATATGGGTTAACCTAGACTGATTTTACTACCGAAATTCGGTAGTATTCCCCAACGCCTGTGTTTTCCCCTTTGAATAAAAAACAAATTCCCCATCAAGAAGGAGAAAGTTTCCCCAAAATACGGGAAAATAAATATAATTGCAAATAAAATTGATGAAATCATTGTAACATAACAAAAATAACTCGCAATACTGTTTATCTTTTATCTGGGATCACTTGTCCTCCGAATCACAAAATAGGATTTTTTAATTTTTATTAACATAGTAATTTTATTAAACTTTTATAAAATTCACCGCTATGAATGTCAGATATTTTATCACTCAAATGGGTGGATTGAGTGTCCAGGGAGGTTTTCACGCGCCCGAGAATTCGTTAATCAATATTTTTTACTTCGGTCTTAAATTCATAAATATTTTTCATTTACCTAAAATATCAGGTCGTCATTACAGTAGAATGTACCGAAATCTCTCGTTAATTATATGCCTACGATAACCGCTAACAGTTGTACATGTAGTTATGTACGAGTTACTTCCCTTCCAAAGCATTGGCTGCCTTATTGATAGCCGTTACTGAAAGTATTTAATCTTGTAATAATTGCTAAATTCGTGATATATTTATATACATAGTACTTACAACAACGTATATTTTTTGGCTTCAACAAATGTTATTGCCGGTGTTAACAAAATGATTAGACAACAGGCAGTGCCTATATAAGTCTTCTCCTGAACCGGTACAACATATATACATTTACACAGAATGAGTAGATATTTTCCCCTCTGTACAAATGAAGGGATTTAAACCAAACGGGTCTGAAGCATGATTAGGGGGAAAACACTCAATTTGTATAAAAAGGTGCATGTGAGGCCCAATAGGGGAAATAAAGGAAAATTGGGACATACTTTGGAAACTCATTGTCTTGGTGTCTTTCCCACCAAAACAGATTTATATGTACTTATAATTGCAACGTTGTTTTTGTACTCCTTTGATAAACCTGAATGGTACTCAGCAGGTTTTAAATTGAAAAACAAAATAGAGCTATTAAGGCCCCTGGGCCTCTTGTTGAGATTATTGACATATTTCATAGATTTTGTATTTTTAAGCATTCTTAATATGATGAGTCTAATACAAGTTTTACCAAAAAAAATTACATGAATATGATCCCCCATGTACCTTTAGAATTCAAAAGTAATTGTAAATGTTTATGACTTATTTCATCAGGTAATGATTTATTATTGAAGACAAAGGGGACGTGCTTTGTATTCCCTCTAGACACGGTAAACGTTTATATATACGTATTGAGATTGGAGGGAGTACATATTAATTATATATATGTCAATAAATATTAACAATATAATTGTAAATTATTTCTTTCGATTAGTCACGTCATTGCATGGGAATTTTCAAAGACCATCTTTAATTTGTTTCGTCATTATATATTGTTTGGTGTGGGAAGCGTTTTTTCGAGACACAATTGTGTGACCCTAAAAAGGGCCGTTTTAATCTGAGTAGTTCCCTACTTCATCTGGCTGCAGTACAGGGCTAATTTAAGTTGTCTTGCGTAGCGGGTCTCCAATGTCAGTGTTAGGTGGACGCCGTCCTTAAATGCAGCAGCTGTCAGGTGTTGTAGGCCGCGCAGTTTCCAATATGTAACGTAATCTTCTGTTTTGAATAAGTCGCATAGACGCGGTCTGTAACGCTGAAACAGGCTGCCAACTATCACCCTTTCTGTACAAACATAGTGACAACGTCACATATGTCGCTGACAATGCCATCTGGGTCTGATGTGGGGCCGATGTCGTTTCCTCCAATCTGTAGGAATACCCGGTCGACATCAAGATCACGGATCTTCTTCGATTGTAGAAGTGTCATGGTTGTTGCCCCACGGATTCCCGTCGGATTGCAGAAGTGGTTTCCAGCCATCCTGGCAATGAAGCTGTGTCCAACGATTGCGAAACGCATGATGATGTTTACAGGTTTACTGGTCTATTTACTTGGAAGAGAGAGTTTTGTAGTTCGGCTTGTAGGGATTCGGCTTGTAGGGATTTGTAATTAAATTATGGAAGTAAAATTTCTTAATCTTATTCTTTTAACTCAGAAAGCCGATTTTAGTTACCCCTAATTAATGAAAAAATACTCTTCTTTTTTTTGTCCCATTATCATTTGTGTTATTTTTTTACCTTTTTCAAGGTCAAAAATCAAAAGTGCATCAGTTACACACTAAATATGTAAAAAAACATATATCAATAATGTATAATTCTCCAGTTTGTTGCATATTATTTTTTATATCATATTATATCATATTATATCATATTATATCATATTAAACATTATAAAGTTGTACAGCAAAATTGAACCTGCTACACTTGAAAATGGCGACACAATGACAACTTGAATGTTCAATCTAGTGTCAAAAAAGAAGTACGATCTTTGGCTAACACACTACCATTCAAAGCCGAATACTTCAATAACTCCAGCTGGGTATCAGTGTAACAAACGATATTCGGTGGTCTATTGTCATTTTTTTTTTTTTTTTTTACCATAACCTGTTCCCTTTGCAATAAGCTGTTTTTGTTAACTGTGGTCCGAATGTATGGCTGTGTACTGTGTTTCGCATTGCCCATTGCCATGCATATTAATACCTGGATATGTACCAATATACTCTACTACCTCTACGAAAGAGAAGTTTGTATGATTGTATATGTTTTCAAACGAACTAACCCTCCTCCTTCGATACTTGTTGCCCTTTTGTAGCTTAGAATAATATCTCTGCAGCACGAACATTTTTTTCCTTTTTTGGCTGTGGTTGCAGTGGCAACATCTGGGTTTTTAACTGTTTGCAATATATGCCATCTTTCTGAGAAAGATACAGAACAAGATCTAAAACCCTTTCCGTGCTGAAAAACGTTCCTGGAACTCAGTGGGGTTTTGTGAAAGGCATGATGACACCTTCATCCAATACTTTATTGAGAGGTGACATTGCCTTGGTTCATGTTATGTCAGCACATATGTGACACACCCTTTTGTCTTGATGTGACAGAAATCGTTCGGACATACTACGGTTGGGTATTTTATCTGGGAGGGGATAATTTTGTTCCATCTTAACACATGATGATGGTGATGGCAAAGGTGGGAAGTCTGACACGTCGGATTTGTCTATAACCGATACGGCTTCGCTGTTCATAAGTGGAACGAAATGATTCCGTGTCCAGAAACCACGTGTATGTTCACGGACGCTGGACCACGTAATAGATATGTTGTTGCCTGCGATTGATCCCCGTGGCCTGAACACGGTGTTTAGAATCCTAACTCTTGGGTCTAAGACACCATTGACAGCAGGGAATATAGACTTGATGGGTCTACCTAATGCTGATGCGGCGGCATGGACTGTCCAAGCTAAGCAGAAAGATTTATCTCTGGCACTGTCCCGCACTGCCTTCATCAATGGACGGACTTGCCATACTTAACCTATCATGTGTACATCCTCGTATAAAGCTTTGTTTTGAACAATCTCTATGCAAGTTCTTAACCCTAATTTGTGTGGACAATAGCTTTTTCCCCTGAATGGCCATTGAGATAGAATCGAATAGACAATTCCCGTCCGCCCTCGCCGCTTCAGGAGTCATATCAGTAATTTCCCCAAACAACTTTGATGCAGAACGATCTATTATCATTGTGTCATTTAAGTTACATGTCTTTGAAACATTTGACTTCCCTACTGACCGCAAATTACTTACCTGAACTAAGTCACCGGCAGCTGAAGCAGACCCTAACCTAAGCTTTCGTCGCTGTGACAACAGCATTGAGAGCACATGTATGAAAGGGGTGTTCTCCGCAGGAAATTGAACTGTTGCAGATTCAACCTTTCACATTTGTAGTGAAACCATTTGTCACAATGATCACAAGCTACATTGTTAGCACCATTGAAGTTTTTTGCACAAATACCGCAGGGATACATCTTGGGCATGATAAGGTATATATCACTAGCTAAATAACCAAGAACACACTTCTATCACCCGATTAACGACAGAGAAAATAAACAATTTAGTCAAATATAAATATATATATAAACATAATATATAGTTAAGCACTAAAAACGCAGGGACTATTATGGTCACATAAAGAATGATATATTTTAATCATCTGTTTTCAAACCATATGCGTTGTAATTTAATTCATACCAGCTCTTACAACGTAGCGACTATTGATAAGAAGTAATTTATGATTCTTATACTCATACAAGCACCAAAACTCGGGTTTGGTTTGTTTTGGTATATTTTGTTTAACCATCTATTAACAGCTAAGGTCATTTAAGGAAGGCCTCCGCTGTGTGCAAGATGTGTGCGTGTAGTGTATGCGTGTATTTTAGGAGGCTGCAATATGTTCGTGTTTGTCTCCTTAAATGACCTTAGCTGTTAATAGGACAAAATCAAACAAACAATTAATTTGTTTGGTCAGTATATAGTGTTTGGTGGGGGAGCGTTTTTTTTAAAACATTCCACGATACATTTTTGAAATTTGCGTGGCCCTGAAACGGGCCGTTTTAATTTGAGAAGTTTCCTACTTCATTTGGCTACAGTACAGGGCCAGTTTAAGTTGGTCTCCAATGTCTGTGTTTAACGGGTCTCCAATGTCTGTGTTAAGTGGACGCCGTCCTTGAATGCAGCACCTGTCAGGTGTTGTAGTCCGTGCAGTTTCCAATATGTAACGTAATCTTCTGTTTTGAATAATTCGATAGACGCGTGTTGATTCTGGTCCGTTGTATTTCTTAGTTCTCTGGTGTCATGTCGCGGTCTGTAGTGATGGAACAGTGTCATATGGGTCTGATGTGGGGCCGATGTCGTTTCTTCCAATCTGTAGGAACACCCGGTCGACATCAAGATCGCGGAACTTCTTCAAACGACTTCTCAATTACCAAAAGGCCCATGGTACTGATATTNAATGACCTTAGCTGTTAATAGGACAAAATCAAACAAACAATTAATTTGTTTGGTCAGTATATAGTGTTGGGTGGGGGAGCGTTTTTTTTAAAACATTCCACGATACATTTTTGAAATTTGCGTGGCCCTGAAACGGGCCGTTTTAATTTGAGAAGTTTCCTACTTCATTTGGCTACAGTACAGGGCCAGTTTAAGTTGGTCTCCAATGTCTGTGTTTAACGGGTCTCCAATGTCTGTGTTAAGTGGACGCCGTCCTTGAATGCAGCACCTGTCAGGTGTTGTAGTCCGTGCAGTTTCCAATATGTAACGTAATCTTCTGTTTTGAATAATTCGATAGACGCGTGTTGATTCTGGTCCGTTGTATTTCTTAGTTCTCTGGTGTCATGTCGCGGTCTGTAGTGATGGAACACTGTCATATGGGTCTGATGTTGGGCCGATGTCGTTTCTTCCAATCTGTAGGAACACCCGGTCGACATCAAGATCGCGGAACTTCTTCAAACGACTTCTCAATTACCAAAAGGCCCATGGTACTGATATT